>NC_057751.1:6956709-6994904 GCF_004010195.1 Chiloscyllium plagiosum
GTCGCCCGAGATAGAAATGGAGAGGTCTAGGAAGGGGACGGAGGAGTCTGAGACGGTCCAGGTAAATTTGAGGTCGGGGTGGAAGGTGTTAGTAAAGTGGAGGAACTGTTCAACCTCCTCTTGGGAGCACGAGGTAGCGCCAATACAATCATCGGTGTAGCGGAAGAAAAGGTGCAGTGTTCACAAAACAGGTTCACTCCTGTCAACGAGGTGATAAGCCAATGAAAGTAACTGAGAACCTGGTTCAGAGTACTGAAAACCTTCTGCCTGATGCAGGTACAGTCAAAAGCTGCGCTGGAGAGGGATGTCCCCCATGTTTTTGTATAGTGGCGGTCTGACTGCTTTTTGGATTGTTAATTTATTCCTTCACATTTTGAGAAAACTGTTGAGAGGGCACCTCGATGTTTTTAGTAACCTTTCAGTAGTTTACAAAAACAGAAACTGCTGGAAAAATCAGCAGGTTCAACAGCAGAGGGAAAGAAAGCAGATTTGGGTTTGATAATGCTTCGTCGGAACAGAGTCTAGCTGGGAAAAGGTTGGTCTACATGCTGAAGACGGGGAGGAGTTAATGATAGCAGGTGATGGAGACCTGCAGAGAGAAAGAGAAGATTAGTTGGGCAATGGAATGGGTGGAAGTAGAATCAGTGGAGAATCAATCGCTGTCAATGAGGGTCATTAGTGGCTGACTGAAATGATTGAAAACAAAAATCTCAGCAGGTCAGGTTGCATCCGTGGAGAGAGAGCAAGCTAAACTTTTGAGTCTAGATGACTCTTCATCAGAGCTGGTTAGTTTGTTCTCCATGGGTGTTGCCTGATCCACTGTGATTTCCAGCATTTTTTGTTTTCAGTACATATTCCAGCATCTGCAGTAATTTGCTCTTGAACTTATAAAACTCGATATTAAGTCTGAAAGGCTGTAAGGTCTCCAAGCATAAAATGACATGCTGATCTTAAGCTCTGAGCAATTTACGTTTGTTGCTGTTCCCCTCCAGTTGGATGACCTCTGACCCAGCTTTGAGGACCTAATTTGTACACACCGCCCGTCGCTACGACCGATTGGATGGTTTAGTGAGGTCCTCGGTTCGGCACCGCCAGTGTCGGACAAGACCCTGGTGGAGCAAAAAAAAACAGTGGGTGGCACGGTGGCTCAGTGGTTAGCACTGCTGCCTCACAGCGCCAGAGACCTGGGTTCAATTCCCGCCTCAGGCGACTGACTGTGTGGAGTTTGCACATTCTCCCCGTGTCTGCGTGGGTTTCCTCCGGGTGCTCCGGTTTCCTCCCACAGTCCAAAGATGTGCAGGTCAGGTGAATTGTCCATGCTAAATTGCCTGTAGTGTGAGGTGAAGGGGTAAATGTAGGGGTATGGGTGGGTTGCTCTTCGGCAGGTCGGTGTGGACTTATTGGGCTGAAGGGCCTGTTTCCACACTGTAAGTAATCTAATCTACTTGCCACCCTTAGTTGCTCATGGAAACCTGTCCCCGTGCCATTAAGGGAATTGTCTCTGTGAAATCCTGAAGGCAGTAACTGAGGGCTAGGTTCGGACATGAAAACAATTTTGATACCGCATTCTGCTGAAAAGTGTAAATTTAGCCATCATTCTCTGTTGCTCAGGATATAATTCATGGACTCACATTGTCAGTTTAATATCCCTGTGATGAATATCATTACTCTATCTTTCTCTTTATATATTTTGTTACCAGTTTCTTTATTGAAACATTTCAGATCCTGAGGCGACATGGTAAGAATATTTCCCCTTGTAGTGGATTCCAGAACTGGGGGTCACAACATATAAATGAGAGAGCCACCACTTACGACTGAGACAAATGGAATTTTTTTTGTCTTATGATAGTTAGTCCAGGAAATTGTCTTTCCTGAAGAGCAGCGGAGGACGGATCTTTGAGTATATTTGATGCTGAGTTAGAGAGATATTTGATTCATGGATAGTCAGGGCTATAGTGGCCAGTCAGAGGAGTGGTGTTGAGACCATCATCAGATCAGCCGTGATCTTAATGGATGGTGGAGCAGGCACATGGGGCTGAATGCCTTATTTCTGACCCTAATTCTTGTGTTCATGTGTTCCTGCTCCCTCTCTCTAAATCTGTGGGTAGCCAGCATAGGTTTAACCTGTCTCTCTTTGTGTTTCCATAAGTGTGTCTTTCTATCATTGATTTCTATCTTCCTCACATCATCTTCTGTATTTTCCACTTATTTCCCCACTTACGCTTTTGTGAAAATTTGAAAGTCAGCGTTTACATCTCCCAGAGTAGAAAGACAGTTTCATCCCTCAGAAATACAGAAGTGCTGGAGTTCTGGTCAATATTGCACAGTGCGAAGGCAAAGTGCAGTGTATTTTGGAGGAATGAACAGTCCTTTCGAAATGAACTAAAAGCAGGAACAGGGCAAGTTGCCCTCCCATATCTAAGCTTGGAGTTTGAAATCTATTGCACTGTACAGTTCTCCTCCACAATGAAACCCAGAAATGCTGTTAATATGTTGCTATGCTGTCAATGAGATAACAGGTACTCATGTCTTTAACATGTAAGCCACGAACTGGTAACATTCCATGATTAGAGGTTTCGTCAACACAACGTTACATTTGCTCAAAAATTGGAACCGTGTCCAAATTGTCACACTTTGGAAATGGATAGCTTGCTGATTGAGAACTAAACAATAAAACACATTCTGGAGGCCCACACAGATCCACAGCTGAGATAAAATAGCTGGGTGCCAAGATCATAATTTGGTCAGGGACTCACATTGGAATGTTTGCAATCTGAAAGGTTCCAGAATTTACTCACACTGAATAAAATATAATTGGTCTAACAAAACCCTGTTGAAGTTTTGCACAAGAAGGGATGGGGGATAGTGATGTAAACAGAGGGAAGCGCTGCATCACAGTTCCTGCCTTTTAAATGCGCAGCATGGAAGCTGCCTAGTTCAGAGTGCTTTCAAGGTGAAGTCATGTCAAAACAGTGTTATGGATTAGGCCAGACCGCCTCAAAATATTTTAAGAAAGTCGCCCAGCCCCTGAGTTTTTCTTATTTTAAAGGTAGATGTGAAGTGTATATTCCAGATGTGATGCAGTTGGTCAAACTATTTCGCTTTAAGCAAAACAGATTTTATTTAAACACTACAGTTGAAGGACGAACGAAAGAACACGGAATTTAGGATAACTTAACTATTGGAAAACTCAACTGACCCACTACAGCAACTTAAGGAGCTGTTCCAATTCAGTAACATCCCATAAACACACCCTTTGGCAAAAAGGTAAATTGAAACACAGATTCTTACCGGCAGGAGGGAACAAGTTCCAAAGAGATTTCAGAGAGAAAGACCATCAGGAATCATTTGCTGAAGATTTATGATCTTTTCTGGACATCTTGTGACGGCCACAGCTCAACCAGACTAGAAAAAGCCTGAACTGAGGGAACTGGCCAATCTGCAATTTTTAAACAAGACACATCAGGCCCTCTGCCTTTACGACCTCTCTTGAAAAGAAAAGGATAAAATAACCTCTTTAAAGTGACAGCATCGTCACAACAGAATGTGGGAATAATGGCCTATTGTCCTGAACGAAGAGCTTTTTGAACCTTGAAATCATCTCTGTTTTCTCAATATTTCTGGGCACCTCTTTTGCTAAGGTACCTTTGCATTTGGTTGAAATCCTAATGGTGACAAAGGAGCTAATCAGTAACACCCCGTGCATACATTAGCAATTCTGAGGTCAAAAATACCAAGTATTTCAAGGAATTGTCTAATTCACTGGCAGAGACTGAGCTCAACTTCTTGGACTGCTAGAAGGACATGAGACACGAGATTTGGTCACTGAATTGCAGGAAGGAGATGATTTCACCAGAAAGGGTATAGAGGACACTTATGAGGGATATTGCCAGAACTGAGAATTTTAGCACTGGGGAGAAATTGGACAGGCTGGTGTTGTTTACTTTGTAGCAGTCGAGGCGAAAGGGAGATTTAATTGAGACGTGTAAAATTATGAGGGGCCTAGACAGAATACTTAGGAAGGAATTGTTTTGATAAGCGTAGAGTAATATAAACTGAAAGATAATTGAGATATACAGTGCAAGATAACACTTTTAGTCAGGGCATTATTTTTGTTCACCACATTGCATAAAACTCATCCCCACTGATTGCAAACACCTCCATATGTTTTTCACCAATTCTGACCCAGTTAACCCCAAAATAATATATCAATTACCTGTTGGCTTATTCCGTTTGGCATCCCTTAAGACTACATGAGATGCTAACTGAGAAGTCGGTAATCAGATGACAGAGATTTAAAACTGTTGGGAAGAGGATTGGAGGGGAATTGAACAGTAATTTCCTGGCTCACCAGCTGGAAGGCTGGTCGAGTCCGAAATCTCACATTTCCACAAACATTTGGACATGTGTTTGAAGCCCCACAATTGACAGTTTGATTGACCAACAGCAGAAAACTGGTGGTTGGTTGGATGGCTTTCTTCCTGCTGGTAATGACATATTGGGTCAACTTGCCTCCCTCTGTGCCTTGCATTTTCAATGTTTGTCTGTTGCAAAACTATGCAGATGCTGTAAATCTGAAATAAAAAGAGAAAATACTCGAAATATTGTGCGGTTCAGGTGGTATCCATAGAGAGAGAATCACAATTAATGTTACAGTTTGACAAATGTGAAACCAATGACCTGAACGATTTAATACACTTTCAGTCTGCACAAATATTGCCTGACCTGCTGTGTACTTGCAGCATTGTCTGATTTTATTTCGCACAAATGGATTGGTCAGTTCACTTTCAATGACACTGTACTTGTTTTCTTCTTCTTTTGGAGGCCTGAGTGTTCGGGAGGTCCTGATCAATGTTTCTCGGCAGCAAGTGGAAGATTTTCACGGTCCAGAGGATTACTGGTGTCTTTGCGTAGCTTGGAGTCAACAGGGAACAACGAAAAGCAGAAAAGCTACGGTCCGAATTGCATGTAAGCAAAATAAAAATAGTAATTACTGATGACCAAATGTTTCACTTCAGCAACACATGCACAGAAACAGAAAGATTGAACTTCACAGCTAACCCATTGTTATGCAGGCCATCTAGGTCTGCCTGCTGTAGGGTAGGTAGTCCATCAAACTGTGATTCTCCCTGAATAATTCCACACTGTGGATGTGTGAATTACAGAGTATGAGTAACCACCATCTGCAGCATTAGACTACAGGCGCTGAATAATGCATAGGCCAGTTTTTTGCACTTTGACAGACTTGTAATGACTTGCACTCCAGAATAAGTATTTGAAGAGATAAATGCCAGCCTGAAATGAGATGGAAGATTTCCCTTCTGTGCTTGGTTCAGTGCAATAAAGAGCGTGCTTTGTATAATATCGATATTTCAAGCTAGATTCCTGGTAGTGGGTGAAATTCATCTTTGTGGGTAGACGATTCAAGTCAGTTGGCAACCATTTGTGAGCCAGTTTTACCTCTGTTTTAATTCTCTTTTCCATTGACTTGATGTCATGAATAATTGGGCGGCTATTTTTAAAAAAAAAGTTGTGCTGACTCCTTTCCTTTGCCCCATTTTCAAAATAAAATGACCGCAGGAGTGAACTACTTTCATCGCCCATACCCCAGATAGGCTGAAAGTCAGGGTTCAGTAGTTCACCAGTAATCCTCTGGACCACTCAGCAAGCATTTATTTCCTTCATCACTCCAGTGATTGTTGACTTGAACACATCTTAGTTCTGCAGACAAATATTGCAAATTTTTCTTCACAATGGTGGAACAGTTTATCTCGATGTCCCTGACACAGTAATTAGGAGGTTGGAGCATTTTGGAATTTATAAGGGTTCTCCAGAAGTGTTGTTAGGATTTGCAGTTGGCCCATGGAAATAGCTAGTATTTGCCCGGAGTCCTCAGATGGTGATGGTCTCTGTTGGGATTGCCTTAGATTGTGCGAGTACTCACAGGGGTTTTGGAAATGTGCCAGTTTTTTGTCAAGTACTCTGTGTTAATGTTGCAAGTAACCTTTATTCAGAGCTCTTCAACCACACATGTGGGAGAGGCCAGGGACCGCTTCCTGGCTTTCACGTGGGGTCCAGCTGCCCTCTTGATTATGGTTCAGATTGGAGGAGAGGTCAGTGACACTGTGGCTTCCCCAGCTGAAGGCAGTATTTTTATACACTTCACATTACCATAATTGCTTGCAACTTTGCTGCCATTGTTCCATCCCACTAATCTATACATCCAATCCTGTAAAATGCCCAATAAGTGATGGACACTCCTATGGATAGCCCTAGTTTCACCATGATCTCATGATGTTTCCCAGACATGACTCTTGGGATCATATATCTCATTAATTTACATTCCCATGTTAATGGTTCTACTCTTTATCAGACCTTTGCCAGACTAGCTGATCTCTAAGGACTGTGGGAATTCTGTCATTCATTGTATTCCTTGCTATCCCTATCAAAATCTGTTACTCATCTTATATATCCTACTATCTTAATCGTGGGAGAAACAAAAAGATGCTAATCATGACTAATTGCTGTAAAATTCATAATATCATTTCTAATATAAAGTTAGTTTTTTAATAAGATTTTTGGTTACACCTCATGTTGGAATTCTTTACCCAATGAATTGTGAGCAGTTTCTGTCTCACCTGACCTTGAAACGTCAGGTAAACACTGCCCCTTGAATGATAACTCCTTCTATTCACATGCTGTCTGTAAGTCTGTTTTAAACATGGAATTGCTTCTCGGATGAAATTTACAAATTCTCTTTATAAGAATGAAACTCAATCACTTTCACTGCTCAATAAGCTTGTCTGAACACCTAAGGTTTTACAAGATGTAATCTTGTTTCCCTTTGACCTTATCAGTTGTCTCTGTTATTGTGAGATCATGCCTTTCTTTCAATTCTTGCTAAACTATGAACTTTGGGCCTGTTTGTTTCTAGACGTCTCTTAACAGACTGCCACTTACAGACATCTGCAGCTGAAGGTTTGCACAGAGCTCCCTGTATATTAATTTGTCAGATTCTTTGTTCCCTACTGGATTTATCTTGTTCTCAAAGCTACCATTATCCTAACGGATGATTTCACTTTAATTCTGAACTCAGCAAGCTAATCCGCCATATTTATGCCACCTAAAAATTGACAGGCAGCCATCTTGTGTCACCTCTGGCCATGGGCTACCCCAACAGTTGCCATCAATTCCTGGATGCTGAGGAAGTGGATTCCTGAAGTTGATCCTGATCACTTTCAGTTGGAGCTCCTTGCAGTTTGTTACAGGGCTCAAGTGATCCAACAAAAGATTTCAGTTGACAAAGAGCAAGGACCTCGAAATGAAAATGGTCAGGATCCGTTAATTGAATATCCACTTGTCGTAGCCACACTTATAGCTGGTCCTTGCAAATACTCTCACATTTCCAACGACCAGCAGCAAATACTGCACATGACAGAAAGCTAAAGAAACACAGCTGTGATTATACACTAAGTCAGGCAATCTCTTTGGTGAGAACAGGATGTGTGAACATTTTAAAATTCAAAGATTCTGCTCCAAATAGAGCGATCAATCTCAGCGTATTCCAGAAGGTTTGTAGCTCAGGTTGTGGATGAGCCTGTTGAGTTGCTCACTGAGTTGGTAAGTTTGTTGGCAGATGTTTTGTCATCATGCTGGGTAACATCATCAGTGCGCCTCCAGTGAAGCATTGGTGTTCTGTCCCACTTGCTATTTATGTGTCTGGGTCTGCTGGGGTTGGTGGTGTCATTTCTGATTTCGTTGCTGGTTCTGTTTCTTCGTGGTTGGTATATGGGGTACAACTCCACATGTTTGTTGATGGAGTTCTGGGTTGAGTGCCAGGCTTCCAGGAATTCCCGTGCATGTCTCTGTTTGGCTTATCCTAGGATGGAAACGTCCCATTCGAATTGGTGTCCTTCCCAAAGTACTGCATAGGGCAAGCAGGAAGGAAATTAGCCACCAAGGTACATCTAGCCATCAGGAGAATGGGTACCCAACGAACACAGTTCACCGATTTCTCAGCAACAAATCCAAACAAGCAGACATAACACGTCAAGAAACCCTAGCCACTCTCCCCTACGTCAAAGACATCTCGGAAATGACTGCCAGATTACTCAGAACCATTGGCATCATGGTAGCCCGCAAACCCACCAACACACTAAAACAGCAGCTAATGAACTTGAAACACCCTATATAGACAAGAAGCAAAATTAATATCATTTACAAAATACCGTGCAAGAACTGTAACAAACATGACATTGAACAAACAGGTAGAAAACTAGCCACCAGGATACATGAACATCAACTAGCCACAAAAAGTTATGATTATCTCTCACTAGTATCCTTGCATGCAGATAAGGAAGGACACCACTTCGACTGGAACAACACATCCATCCGAGGACAAGCCAAACAGAGACACGCACGAGAATTCCTCAAAGTATGGCATTCCAAACAGAACTCTATCAACAAACACATTGAGTTAGACCCCATCTACCACCACCTGAGAAAAAGAACAGGAAATGACATCACCAACCCAAAGAAATGCAAGCATATAAATAGAAAGCAGGAATCATGAACAGTGCTTCGCCTAGAGGCCCACTGAAGATGTTACCGATAGAGTGATGCAACGTCTGGAAATGAACCTTCCAGCTCAGCAAGCAAACCTACATCCATGACATCACCAACCCCAGCAGACCCAAACACCTAAATAGTAAGTGGGACAGAACACCAACGCTTCAGCGGGGGTGCACTGATGATGTTACCTTTTATGATGATGAAACAGCTGCGAACACACTTACCAGCTCAGCGAGCAAGTCAACAACCTCAGAATAGTCAAGCCTTCTTTGTGTGTTTTTTTTTCTTTCTTCCACCTGTTGTGTAGTGTATTGCCGAGCCACATTGTGAGTGAGATGGATGGCTGCATGGCATAATCAAGAAGGATGTTGCTGATAATTCAGAACAGAACATGATGAAGATTCACTGAGGTCAGCATTTACACATTGAGCAACAGAACTGAAACCCCAGCAATCATTCTTTTCCCCAAAATATCCTTCATTTTTAAGTTTGTGAAAGCACATTACAAAACATGAAAATTTCATAATTTACAATAACGTGCAACTTGTCTCCATGCTGCAAATTCTGGCATGTTCTGTGGTGCCTCAATACAATTGTCATTCTCATAATATTTACAAATACATTCTATGTCAAGCATACAAAAACTTTTCAAATTGACCTTTCAGAAAGGAGAATTGAAGTGGCGTCTATGCACCGTAAGTGACTCAATACCATTTACAGTGAAGTCCCGAACAATTGATCTCGCTCTAATTCCCATGTCAGACTTATTGCTATTTGTATTAACCTTCTCACATTGGGACATCAATGTCAGTTGAAGTACTCACTCCTATAAGACTCAACATGCAAATGATTCAGTCCAGAAGTTTTATTTACAGTCACACTTTGGAAAGGGACAAGATCCCCGTGAACTTGTCGAGTAAGTGTGGTTATTGATACATTTTCTTGGTTCGAAGTGTCATAAAGTCATTGTGAATCTTCTCCTTGAAGATTCACGTCAATGTCGATCTACCTGTTCATTGAACCATGATAATCATAAACTGAAGTTCTTGATCTAAGTCTATTTTGGACTAAATGCTCATTCACTCAATTTACCTGTGGTTGTTTTCCTTCTTGGAGTGGGGGAGTGGAGGGTGATGATTTTAAACAAGTTTATGGGATTATGACCAATTTAGATATAATTGAAAAGAAGAGTTATTCCTACTACTCGGTGGCAGCATGGATTTGACACTGCTGGGAGTGTTTTTGGGATCTTGTGATAAAACACAGGTGGTGGTGATGGTAAACAAATTGCCTTTGAGGTTAGTGGAAGGGGAGACAATGAATAGTTTCAAAAGAAGTTGGATGAGGGCTTGCGGAAGGTGTGCAGATAACCAGCAAAAACCTGTTGAGAAATATGTTGTCTGCAATACTGACCAATGGATGTGACTTGGACAGCACACCAGATTTCATCACTTTCAGTCACAAGCGAAATAAATTGAGACTTTTAAATCCCTTTTTCGAGATTGGATGAGTACAAAATGTGAGCATTTTGTCTGTTTCCCCTTCGTGAAGCACCACAATGTGATATTTTTATTTAATTCTTGGAATATGACATTTTGGCATGGCTAACATTTGATTGCCCATCCTTTGTAACCCTGAGAAGGTAGTAATGGGTCATTTTTCTTTACGTCAAATGTCTGAGTACTGCGGTTAAAAAAAAAATCAACAGGGCTTTCTCGCCTCTTTAAAAAGTTATCACCTCATTTTTTTATGATCATGTTCTCGGAAACTGTATTCATCAATTGCAATCAGTGCAATTGCAATTCAATTGCATTCAATTCGTGAAATGATTAGAATCATAGAGCAGGAGGAGGCTGATGGGCCCATTGCATCTGTGGCAATTTTTTGTGAAAGCTTTGCAATTTGTCCCAATCCCTGATATATCTGCATGGCCCTGCAATTTTCTTCTTCTTGTTCAATTCCTGATGGAACTTTACCTCTGAATCTTCTCAAGCAGGGTATTCAAGATCGTAAGTCTCTGTGGCGCAATCGGTTAGCACGCTCGGCTGTTAACTGAAAGTTGGTGGTTCAAGCCCACCCAGGGACGCTCCTGTATGTCTAGGGTGGCACAGTGGCTCAGTGGTTAGCGCTGCTGCCTCACAGCACCAGGGTCCCAGGTTCTATTCCAGCTTTGGGCAACTCTGTGTGGAGTTTGCACATTCTCCCCATGTCTGCATGGGTTTCCTCTGGGTGTTCCGGTTTCCTCCCACAATCCAAAGATGTGCAGGTCAGGTGAATTGACCATGCTAAATTGCCCATAGTGCTAGGTGCATTAGTCAGAAGGAAATGGGTCTGGGTGGGTTACTCTTCGGAGGGTCGGTGTGGACTGTTTGGGCCGAAGGGCTTGTTTCTGCACTGTAGGGAATCTAATCTAACAATGAGCAGGTGAAGTGAAATGATTGAACAGAGGAATCATGGGTTATGAAGATGAGGTTTTAATTAAAAGTGAGCTGCGATGTTAGTTGTCAAGAGTTTACAAATGAACTGCCTGTACTTCTTAAGTTCCTCTGTTTGAAAGTACAATGAGTCCATAAGGTAGTCATGATGGGATTAGAGACTCAGTCTGCAATCAGGAGTGAAAATAGACACAGTGTTCCAAAACAAACTAGTCTGATACTACGTATTTTTGCCTTACAGATTTGAGGAAAAATTTTGAACAAGACCCCCAGGCAAAAGAGGTTCCCCTAGAAGGGAAGATCATTTTACACTGTCGTCCCCCGGAGGGAGTGCCTTCTGCCAAGGTAAGAAGCCTTTGACATTTCACAAACAAACATAATTTAAGAAACTCAGTGACCATTTCTCTCGCTTTCCTGACAAAGTGTTTACAATGCCCTCTCGATTATCCATGCACACCATTACCTGAAAGCTGTTTTCTTTTCTGCAACTTAGGCTCCGATCATTCAATTGAGTATTTTTATTTGATTTTCACTTGCACAGCAGGATTGTTTAACTGGATTTCCAGTACCTGGTAGAATTCGGTATCATATGGTGTTGATATTTAGCTTCAGATCCCAGAGAGCAGCAGGAGTCAGGCTGCCAGCATCTTCTCGAAAAATAACTCATTTTTAAAATGGATAAAAAGTAGACCTTGTCAATACCTGCTGGGAACTTGATTGGATAAAAGAAAGAAGCATTCTCGTTTATATACAATGTTTTATCTCAGATATGTCAAGGCACTTCATTCAAAGTGGTCGATTTATTTTTTTGCCTGTCATAGTCAGAAGCATCCCCCCCAAATAGAGAGACCGGCTCATCTAGTTTTAATAATGAAGATACAAACCAGGAGCAGAATTAGACCACTCAACCAATCCAGCCTTCTCTGCCATTCAGTAAGACCATGGTTCATCTGTTTTTGTTTGCAAATCCCCATGCACTTTGGCTAACCTAGGAGTCTGTGGCCTATCAAAAATCAGTCTATCTCTGACTTCAAAATACCAGAGTCCCCACCTCCATATCTTTCTGTGCCAGAGAATTCCCAGGTCCATAAGATGTTCGAGACGAATAAGGCCATTCAGCCCATAAGTCTGCTCCACCACTTGCTCAGGCCTGATGAGTTGCACATCATCTCTAATCCTATAAGGGCAACCCCTAAATTTAAAACAGTGTCACCCGTTTCCAGACTGACCCACAAGAGGAACCATCCTTGACACGTCTGCCTTGTCAACACCATTCAGGATTAGATCATTGAAAAAAAAGTAGGAGCAAAACTAGGCCATTCAGCCATCGAGTTAACTCTGCTACTCAAATGAAGTCAAGGCTGATTTGATACCCCACTTTCCTCCTTTCTCCCCATAACCGTTGATTCTCTTTCAGATTCAAAATCGGTCGGTCACAGCCTTGAATATACTTAATGATCCATCCTCTATGGTCGTCTGTGCTGAAGAATTCCACAGATTCACCCCCTGAGAGAAGGAATTCATCCTCATCTCTGTCTCAACTGGGTGATCCCACACTTCTGGATCAGTGGTGCTGGAAGAGCACAGCAATTCAGGCAGCATCCGAAAAGCTTGGATTTCGAAGCTTTTCGGTTGCTGCCTGAACTGCTGTGCTCTTCCAGCACCACTGATCCAGAATCTGGTTTCCAGCATCTGCAGTCATTGTTTTTACCTCGTTGATTTTGATCCCACACTTTGCAATTATGCCCTCTGGGTCTAAATTCTCCCACAAGGAGAAACAATGTCTCAGCATCTACCCTGTCAAGTTTCCCAAAAAATGTAAAATATATTTCACTGAGATTTCATCTTATCTTCCTGATCTCCAGTGAATACAAACCCAAACTGTAGACACTTTCTATCATCCTCAATGCTTGCCTTTCCACCAGTTTTATGACATCGCAAATGTGATGATTGTATATTCACTTTCCTCATCCAAGCCTTAATATGTATTGTACATTGTGGCACGACTTGCGACCCCTGTGACACTCCACTGATTGAAATGATTCCATTCGGAAATTGATCCGTTATTCCAACTTTGTCTACTATTAGGAAGTCAATCCTCAATCTTGACTAATATACTTCTACCATCAGCCCTTGTTTTCCGAGCTAGCTGAATTTGCGGATTCTTATCAAATGCCTTTTGGATCCCAAATACATGTTGTACACTTCAATCATGTCACCCCTCTTTTAAACTCCATAGGAAACAATTCCAGCCTGTCCAAACTATTAATCTTAAGACAACACACTCATTCCAGGTATTAATCAAGTAAACTTCCCCTGAACAATATCCAATGCATTTACATTTTTCCTTAAAAAATGAGACCAAAACTGTACACAGTATTCATGATGTGGTCTCACCGATGCCTGGTATAATTAAGATTGAGAACAGAGTCAAAGGGCATCTTGTGGCAGAAAGAATGATGGAATTTATTTCCAGGATTAGTAATTGTGGCGTGAACTGTGTCAACATTCAAGATTAGATTCTAAAAAGGGAAAGAATTTGAACAACTTGAAGAAATATAATTTAAACTGTTTTGTCATGTGGAGAGTAAACAGCGACATGCCCTGTTTGGGCCAAATGAGTTGTTTCCGTGCTGCAACCTCTACACATCTATCTTGCAGTTTCTAGGAATGTGATTCTGATGGAGCTAAACTCGTGCTAAAAATTCACACGACTTCTTGTCTACTTCAATCCTTATGCTGCATTTAGCTTTTAATAGAATCCAAGGAATATTCCATTAAGCGTCTAATTACTCCACTTCATTTGTTGTCAACAACAATGTCTTTGTGTTCCAACTCATTGAAATGCACCGTCCAATTCACAAAAGGGTTTTGTTCTATTTGCATCTCTGTGCTCGTCCGTCACAATTTCAGACGAGGGAAAGCTGCATAATTATGGGATGTCTTCTGTTTGTCCAGGGGGAATGAGGCAGTAAACATTCTTTCCATAATTTAATTAAAGTGTATATTCTGTCAACTTCCATTTGGCAACTTTCCCAGGTAATTACATTTTAGGTTCCAACAACAATGCTTTACACATACCTCTATGTAATATATTCAAAACCTTCCTGCTGGATAGATGTGAAAAATTCAACTGCATCTCTCATGCCCTTCTGGAAATGGAACATTGCCTTTATCTTCGTATTGCCACATCACAATTATACTTACACTTCTGGAGAAAGGTGTGACAGTTGTGCACCCTCATTCAAGTATTGCCAACCTTTGAAGCTTGCTTCACATGAAGACTGCAAATTCATTGAAGGTTGTTGTTTTTTTTTTAAATAGCTGTTTATTTTTTCATTCATTCAAGAGCTCTGGGTATCGCTACTCAGCCCCATCGAACTGACAGACCCTGCTCGGCCATTTTAGACAGCACATGAGAATCGACCACATAGCTGTGGGTCGGGAGTCATAAATATACCAGACTGGCTAAGGACAGCAAAGTTTTTTATTTCAAGGTCATCAGATTTATTTGCCTCAGTTCTGTATTTTCATGATCATCATTGCCAAGATGGTCTTCTTATTCCAAATTCATTTGATTTACTGAATTTAAATTCCCATGATGCTGTGATGGGATTCAAATTCGTGTCAGCAGAATTCGTGTTACTCGTTCACTGACATAGCCACTATCCTATTTTATTCCCATTTAGAAATTATAAAACTATCAATAGATGGTTGTTTTTCATTTGAATCAAAGTATTACTCATTTTATGTGATCTTTTACTTAGTTCTCAGCCCTCTGATTCCATATCCAACCAGTCCATATTGTTTTCTCTTTCATTATCTATCCATTTGCTTTCTACTTTAAAGCTGCTTAAATTCCAGTCTGCTGGCAAGTTGCAGACTATACATTTTGACAACCCCAATCCTGTGCTTCTTGTTTAGATTTGCTGCTTTGTCCTATTTGTCCAGCTCAATATCAACCATGATCTAAGGCAATGGCACACCAGACTCAAGGGATTGAATGGCTTACTGTTATCAACCTGGCCAGGCTCCCTCAAAGCACTTCAAGAAGGTAGCCTGGACCTGAACTTTGCTAGTTGTTTTAAGCAGGATATTCTAAAAGGGATGCAGCTGGCCCAACCACTTCGTGCTAAACAAAACAGAATTGATTTGCAAGATTACCAAATGAAATGCAAACAAAAGAGAACAAAATTCAGAATAACTTAACCTGTCCGAAAACCCAACAGATTATCCCAGTTTAATGATGCTGTTCCAAATTCCTGCAACAATCCCCATAAATACTCCTTGGCACAAAAGGTAAAGTTAAACACAGAGGGAGAGAGAGATGGCAGAGAGATTCAGCATGGAACAACTGCTTCCATTGAGCTGTTTCTTGGACCAGTGGCCTCAAAACTGCTTGCTAAAGCCAAAACAAACCAGAGAAAATCTGAGCTGGAAGAACTGGCCATTCCCCCTTCATTGGACAAGTCTTCTATTTTAATTTGAAAGCCTTCTGCCTGAGGCAGTATCTGTTAGCTACCAACAAATTG
The DNA here is from genome assembly GCF_004010195.1 of Chiloscyllium plagiosum. Taxonomy (NCBI): domain Eukaryota; kingdom Metazoa; phylum Chordata; class Chondrichthyes; order Orectolobiformes; family Hemiscylliidae; genus Chiloscyllium; species Chiloscyllium plagiosum. The sequence goes on from NC_057751.1 coordinate 6,972,248, forward strand.
GCCCATAAACCCATCCAAGCCAGACCTCTCAGCAACTTGGTGTTTGTGACCCTTCTGAGAAAAAAAACAAGAACAACGTAACCTTGTTGAAGGAGCAGCAGCATCACACCTTCCCCCTTTAGAAAAAAGTGTACTATAAATATCCAAAGATGGCTTCATTTTAAAATCCATTAATCTTAAATTGTTACAACACCCATATATCTTACATTGACAATAATCATGCTAACATTTTGTTCCAGTCTGTTTTACTCCGGCCACCAAACGCCACCGTTTCTCATTCAAGTCTCGACATTGCATCAGCAATCACGCCCTTCCACATGCCCAGTTTTCAAATTGAATGGTTGTAACAACAAGCTCCATTTAAACAGTCTGGAATTTTTGTCCCTAAATTTCTCCACAAAGTTCAGTGGGTTAAGATCAGTGTCTATGACTGTCTCAGATACATTACTGGTAACACAAACATTGAAATGTTGTAACGCCAACACCAAGCTCAAAGTCTCCTTCTCAACTGTCCAATATTTCTCTGGGAGAAAGTAAGGACTGCAGATGCTGGAGATTGGAGTCAAAATGTGTGGCTCTGGAAAAGCACAGCTGATTAGGCAGCATCCAAGGAGCAGGAGAACTGATGTTTCAAGCATAGTAACGTTGACTCTCCTTCTGCTCAGGTGCTGCCTGATGGGCTGTGCTTTTCCAGAGCCCACACTTTTTGACTGACAAATATTTCAGCAGATGAATGTTCAATTTCCTCGAAAAATACCCAATAGGTCTTTCTATCTTCTCATCGTCTTCCTGTAAGAACACAGCACCAACCCCCACATCACTCGCATTGATAGCCACCTCAATGGTTAACACCACTTTCAGGCTGTCAAATGCCTTCTCACAGTCTACTGTCCACTGATACTTCTTGCCTTTCTTGAGCAATTCAGTGAGTGGAGCAGTCACACTACCAAAACCTGGTACGAATTTTCGATAAAATCCACTTAATCATGCATAGTACTGCTCTTTTTGTCGATGGTATGGGAAATTCCCCAATTATCTTTGTTTTCGCATTCCATTGGGCTATTTGTCCATGTCCAATAACATAACCCAGGAAGGTGACTTGGGCTTTGACAAATTCACTTTTAGCCAGGTTTATCACTAAGCCTGCCTCCTGAAGTTGGTCAAACAATTTGGATAAATGTTACAAACATTCCTTCCATGTGTGACTAAACATCACCAGGTCATCAATATAAGCTACACAATTGGGTATTCCGGAAATGCCTTTATTGGTTAGTCTCTGCAATGTGGTTGGCGCATTTTTCATACCAAACGGCCAGACTTAGCTGATACAGTCCATTCAGCATGACAAAAGCTGCAATTGTCTCAGCTTTTTCAGACAAAGGGACCTACCAGTATCCTCTGAGCAAGTCAAACTTAGAAATATAAGTTGTTTGTCCCACCTGTTCAACACAGTCTTCCAAACATGGAATCGGACATGTGTCAGTCTTCGTAACTGCATTGACGTTGTAGTGGTTCACACGTAGCCTTTGGGTACCATCTGGTGTTGACACCATTACTCTGGGTGTCACCGTAACTTGCTTTGATTATGTCATCTTGGAGCATGCATTCAATCTCCTTTTGAACCTGTGACAACTTTAGGTGGTGATGCATACAAAGATGTTACTTAATCGGAACAGCATCTCCTGTATCTACGTCATGCATACTAGGTTAGTACTTCCCAGCTGATTTCCACATTCCTCCCTCTGTGATACTAATAACTCTTCCAGGTCATTTCGATTTTCCTCTGGAAGGTAACTCAATAACTTATCCCAACTTTTGACAACTTCCTCATTGTTCAGTTTAATTTGAGCTACGTCCAATTCAGAATCCTCTGTACGTAGTTCTTCTTTCTGTGTTGTAACCAATAACACAGTCTCCTTTGGCTTTCCTTCCCTGTCAAAATACCTTTTGAGCATATTCACATGACACACGGTGAGATTTCTTTCTGTGTGGAGTCCTTATCAAATAGTTCACCTCACTCAATTTCCTTTCAACTTGATAAGGTCCACTAAACTTTGCTTTTAAAGGTTCACCTATCATTGGAAGTAACACTAACACCTTATCTCCGATAGCAAAATTGCAAGATTTTGATTTTTTTGTTTGCTTCCTGTTTCATTGTATGCCATGATACTTTTAAATGCTGTCTAGTCAACTCCCCACTCTATTTAATCGTACCCTGTATTTTGACACATAGTCCAAATATGTAGTCTCTGAATTATGACTTAACAATTTCTCCTTCATTCATTTTAGCTGTCCTCTCACTTCACACCCAAAAACTAATTCAAATGGACTGAATTTGGTCGATGCATTAGGTGCATCTCTGATCACTAAAAGTATAAATGTAATACCTTATCCCAATCATCTGGATAGTCTTGATTATAAGCCCTCAACATAGTGTTTAATATCTGATGCCACGTTTCTAGTCCTCCCTGCAACTCTGGATGGTACACAGTAGATTATTTTATTCCTCAACTGCCTATAACCTCCTTGAATAATTTTGATGTGAAGCTTGACCCTTGATCTGATTGTATCTCTATGGGTAGTCCATATCTAGTGAAAAATTTGAGTAACTTCTCTACAATCCTTTAAGCTGTGATTTTGCGTAATGGAATGGCCTCTGGAAATCTAGTGATCGCATCCATTATTGTTATCAAATACTGCTTCCCATTTTTTTGTTTTAAGTATGGGCCCTATGCAACCAATTAAGATTTTTAAAAGGTTCCTCAAATGCAGGAATAGATATTAAAGGTGCGTGTTTTATCACTGCCTGTCGTTTTCCAATTACCTGACATGTCTGGCAAAACTCACGTATGTCCTCGTGCAGTCCAGGCCAGTAAAAATGTTTCTGTATTTTAGCTTGAGTTTTTCTCATCCCCAAATGACTCAGTTGTGGCAGTTCATGCACCACTCGCAACACCTCCTTTCCATAGCCCACTGGTAATTTGACTTGATGAACTTCTGCCCATTTCTCATCTGCCTGAATATGTGATGGTCTCCATTTCCTCAATAAGATATCATTTTTAAGATAGCACATTTCAGGGATACAGTCAGATTCTTTTTCCGTGTATGCCTTTTGATACAATTCTTTAAATTTTAATCTTTCTGTTGTACTTCAGTTAATTTATCTGAGCTGAAGATATCTGCTTTTTCATCTACTTGCTCCTGGTTTGTGTTAACAGTTTGATCAAACAGGGTTTCTGCAAATTACACTTCAACTTTCTTATCTGTACTCTTTGATGTCTCCTGTTTCAGCTGGTGACTTTGTGACCTCATTACCACACAGTCAGGAAAATTCCCAGGATATGTGTCTGAAATTGTTCAGTTGCCTGAGTTCCCACTAGCTTTTCAACGATAGTAGGCAGCTCTCCTCCCTGTGAACCAGCTTTATCGTGAGCAAAGTCGAATTGTATTCTTGGAGCTGAAAGTTTGTCCGGTACTCCTACCACGATTTCTCCACTCTTCACTTGACACTCTAACCTCACTAGACATAATTAAGCACTTCTTGTGAATTCCTCCAACTAGTACCTTTCCTGGCAATAATCCTTCAGAGGTAAGTATCTCCTCATCTTTCAACATGAAAAATTGAGAGGGCCCTGTATCTCTTAATACTCTAACTTGTTTACCTACTGCTCCTGGTGTTTGCAAGTAAACTTTACCTTCGCAGTTATATGATTTAAGGAGATCTGGCACTTCCTCCTTAACCAACCTCCGACCAGGTTGCATATTCTGGTGCAGCTTTCTAGCCTTCACTGTGCTTTCCGTTACCTCTCCAACAAAATGCATTGGCTTATCCTGTTTTCCTACATCTGGCTTCCCAGTGCTTTTCCTAACCCTCCAAAACTGTGATTTCATATGGCCCACTTTATTGCAGTGAAAACACCAGAGCTTTTTAACTTCTCTTTCCTCTTCAAGGGTTTCGTTTTTATCCTGTGGTAAGATAATGATCTTGACCGATATCTACATTTCCTTTTCTGCATGAGGATTTCTCTTCCCCAACTTCTTTCCTTCACTGATTGAAATTGATTTTGGAAGCCAAACTTTGATTTATGGACCAACTTAAACCAAGTGTCTTGGGTTTGCTTTATCTTTAATTCCCCTATCCAACTATCAAAATTAATTTGTTTGTTCCTTTCAAAATCAAGTATGTTTGACCAGGGTCCCTCACTTAAGTTGACTTTCTTCACTTCCTCATATGCCCTGGATACCTCCTCTGATAGTGATGCAAATACCTCACTAGCACTACCGACAAGTTTTGTTTAGATCAACAAAACCCACGTCGTCACTGGCCTCTTCATTTGTTTAGCTACCTTTTCAAATGAAATGAAAAGGCTTCCACATCCTTCTCATCAAATTTAGGCAACACTGGAATATATTTCAACAGCAAATTTAAATGTTGAGCTATTGCTGTAATTATGTCTCTTTTCCTAAAGGAAGGAGACAGCTCCAACTCCAGCTTGTCTGCTAATTCCAGCAGCTTGGCCTTAATCACCTTTTGCAAAAACCCCAAAGTCACTTCTTCCAACCTCAGAAAACTCTTAGTGACTGAAAGAGCCATTACACTGTTTAAACCAACCAAAATCAACACCCAGAACAAAAGACAGTAACACCTACCACTCGCTGCCTTCAAGTCCAGCAATCCTCATCCCAATCGGAACTAGACAACAAGTTCCGGACAAGCCCCCAGTATGTTATGGACCAGGCCAGACTCCCTCAAAACATTTCAACAAAGTAGCACAGACCCTAACCTTTCTCAATGTTTTAAGCATATGTAATGTGGATATTCCAGGAAGGTTGCAGCTGGCCCACCACTTAGTTTTAAACAAAACAGAATTTATTTGCAAGACTGCCAATTGAAACACGAATGAAAGAGAACAGAAAAGCAGAATAATTTAATCTATCTGAAAACCCAACAGATTATCCCATATTAATGATCCTGTTCCAAATTCCTGCAACAATCCCCATAAACACCCCTTGGCAAGCAAGGTAAAATCAAACACAAGGAACACCACCTTCCATGCAACTGTTTCTTGGACCAGCAGCCTCAAAACTGCTTGCTAAAATCAAACCAACCCAGCGGAAAACGAGCTGGAAGAACTGGCCATTCCCCCTTCATTGTACAAAATCTTTTAGACTTGAAAGCCTTTTGCCTAAGGCAGTATCTGTTAGCTTTAATCAAATTGGCACTAATACCCAGCCAAGCCAAACCTCTCAGCAACTCTGTAGTAATGAGCCTTCTGAAAATAAAAACCATGGACAACATAACCTTGTTAAAGGAGCATCATCGTCACATTACCCCTACTCCTGTTTCTCATGTTCAAAGTGTTGGTCATATTTGAATTTGGATTTGGTGGTCAATAAAACCATGATCGTAACAGCATGAGCTGTTAGCTCTCGTGAAACTAGGGATTGAAAATGAATCAGAGCATTCAATATGGACCAGCATTGGCTGCAAAGCTAAGACACTTCTGCTCTTCAGAAAAATTGCAATGACTTCACAACCACTTCGGCTGCAAAATAGAACTTGCATGGACAAATTCCCATGTTTTAAATTCTTTAAGTTACCCTCTCCTACACACAACAGTTGACGGAGTTTTAGATCTCAACATGTGTATGGAGAAATAGTCATGGATTTGTTTAAAATACAATGTAAAAGATGGATATGGGCTTGTGGAGATCATAAGGAAAATGTGCTAAGTGCCACATCAATTAGAAATTTTGTGACGTATCTGTTGTGTTCAATGAACATGTCCAACTCAACTTACTACGCACAAATGCTCAAATAGTGTCTGAATTGCCAAAGTGGAATGCAGATGGGTACGTGTGCTAATCGATGATAATGTCCCATCTGGTGTCTTCACAGGGCTTAGGGAACCCTGTGGAGCGCCAGCCGCATTGAAGGAGCAGCACACAGGCATCAGCACCTGCACTCTCTGCAGAAACACAGGCAGCTACAATAAAATGCAAGAGTTGGTGCTTCTGAGGAAGTGCAGGATTAGGAAGGGTTAGCAGTTCTGAAGAGCCAGCTGATACAGAACAAAGACTCAGTATGCTCACTGCCAGCTTTACAGGGGTACAGATCTGCATTGGTCTGCTTGCAAAATGTGTTTGTTGGAGAAATAGGCCAATAAAAGGAATAAAAAACCTTGCGTTTTAAGACTGCCTTTCACAAACAAGCTTCACAAAGCCCTGAAATTTCGTCCTTTGAAATCCTGTCACTTTCGCCATGGGAACAGTCTCTTAAGCCTTCTTCCACCATTCAATTAGGTTATTGCTGAACTGTATCTGAAGTCAATTTTTCTATCCTGTGGTTGCTAAGGTGACTAAAATAATACAGTGTCTGATTACAGTAATTTGTGGCGAGGAGTGAAGGACATTAGACGATAGACATTAAACATGAGACTCAAACACAAAGAAGACCTGTGTCTCTTTCTTGCTGCAATGAACCATGAGCTTATACTTTCATTGGTGTCATCTTCTTCCCAGAATCTTGACTGAACAGTGATTGGGGTCCTGATTCTAAATGTCATATGGAAACGTGAGCCCTTTCATGGATTTGTCTTACACCTTTCAGGACTTCAGGATCCCATGAATGATTGAAATACTTGTGAAGTGTCATCTCTCTTGCAATCTAAGAAACATGGCAGTCAATCTTTGCATACCAAGTTCTCTCAAACAGCAGATTAACAATGACAAGTTAATCTACTCTTATAATGTTGATTGACTGACAAATATTTGCCATGACCTTGGGAGAATGCTGCTGCTCTTCTTTGAATAATGGCATGGGAGCTTTTTTTAGTCTTTTTTTAATTTCAATTTCAAAAATATACTTTATTCATAAAAGATTTCTTTCACCTTGTCACAACTGCAGTTCAGTTCTGCACAGTAGCATATCAAGGAATTTGACTCTGATTTTGACTCTGACCAAACAAACTTCCATAGAACAAGACTATATTTATGTGTATTTGAGACACCAAGAGAATCCGATAACTGAATGGACCACAATTTAACTTAGGCAGAAGGACTTTAGATCTTTCCCCACTGTGCTTTGGCGGCTATTGCCCCGAGATATAGTGTGTCGCACAACGCAGAGTCCTGTACCTAGGAATGTGCCAGTTTACAAGGTTCGGTCAGGGTTAACTCCTTGTTCTGGAAGACCACCAACTTTCGGACAGATCAAAGAGCATCTTGTCACCGAGTTGATGGTCCTTCAGGTGCAGTCCACGTTTCTCTCGGTGTACGTTCTAGGGAACAGACCACAGACGACAGAGTCCTGCATCATGGAGCTGCTCGGGACGAAACTCAACAAAAAAAACACTCCATCTTTTTGTGCAAAGGCACATTCCAGAAGGAGGGCAGTGAGCCATTGTGCAGGTAGACAGAATGTCGCTGGTAGTGCAGCAGAGTTTTGGTGTAATAAGTCATCCAAAAGGAGACATTTCAGTCCATGCAGCACTCTGTCATTACCACTACAGTTGGAATATCAGCATCAACAGTGTGGTCAGGCTTCTGAAGTGGTACTTGAACCTGTTGATTCAGAGATGAGAGTACGACTCTTTGGGTCATCTATCAGTAAGATGACACCCCTTCCTTAACATCAGGGCTCACTTAGTTTTTTTAAAAATTATTTATTCATGGGATGTGAGCACACTGGCTAGGCATGAATTGCCCAGAGAGCAGTTAAAAGTCAACCACACTACTGTGGGTCTAGAGTCACTTGTTGACCAGACCAGGTAAGCACAGCAGATCATTTCCACGAAAAGACATATTTAGTGGTTCTTTCCAGCAATCGACAGTGATTACATGGTCACCATTAGATTCACTTTTTTTTAAATTGAATTCAAATTTCACCATCTTCTGAGCCACAAATCAGTGTTGCATGGAAAAGTCAGCACAGCATTTACTTTCTGCAAAAGGATTTGAAGCCACAACCTTCTCAATCAGAATCACAGCACCTGCCACTTGAAAGGCAAGATAATTCTTTTAGCAAACACCAATGTTTAAAGCTTTGTTGCTTGTTCACGTTATGAACCCAGAATCACTTTCAATAAAATCTCTTTCGGAGAATGAGCAGTAACTAACTAATTTTCACCATAAGTTTGTTCAGCTTTAAAGAGGATTCAAGCTGCAGTCACACCAGCTAAAATACAGTCAAGACGATAACAGAATCAGTTTCCGACAACTATGGTTGCCGAAGCCTCCCATGTGTACTGTTGCAAATGGCAGGATCTTACAGTGTCATCGAGTCATAAAGTGGTACAACATGGAAAAAAGACTCTCGGTCCAACTCCTCCAAGCCGACGAGCTATCCTAAATTAATCTCATCCCATTTGCCAGCACTCGGCCCATATCCTCTAAATCCATCCTATTCATGCACCCATCAGGAGTCTTTGAAATGTTGTAATTGTACCAGCCTCCACCAATTCCACTGACAGCTCATTTCATACAAGCACCACCCTCTGTGTGAAAAGGTTGCCCCTTAAAAAGTTTTCCCCCCTCACCCTAAACCTATGCCCTCTACTTATGGACACCCCCAATCCAGAGAAAAGACCTTGTCTATTTACCCTATCCATGCCCCCCCCCCCCCCATGATATTCTAAACCTCTATAAGGTCACCCCTCAGTTTCCAACACTCCAGGGAAAACAGCCTCAGCCTATTCAGCCTCATCCTATAGTTCAAACTCTCCAACTCTGGCAACATTCTTGTAAATCTTTTCTAAATCTTTTCAAGTTTCACAGTACCCTTCTGTTAGGAGGGGGACTAGAAGTGGCCTAACCAATGTCTTGTGCAGCCACAACATGGCCTCCCAACTCCTATTATCAGTGGTCTGACCAATAAAGGAAAGCGTACCAAACGCCTTATTCACTATCCGACCTACCTGCAACTCCATTTTGAAGGAACTATGGACCTGCACTCCAAGGTCTCTTTGTTCAGCAATACTCCCCAGAACCTTGCCATTAAATGTATAACTCCTGCCCTGATTTGCCTTTCCAAAATGGAGCACCTCCCATTTATCTAAATTAAACTTCATCTGCCACCGCTCGACCCATTGGCCCAGCTGATCGCGATTCAGTTTTCATCTGAGATAACCTTCAGTGTCCACTACACCTCCAATTTTGGCATCATCTGCAAACTTACTATCTATATCTCCTATGTTCACATCCAAATCATTTGTACAAATGACAAAAAGCAGTGCACCCAGCACTGATCCTTGTGGCACACCACTAGTCATAAGCCTCCAGTCTGAAAGGCAATCCTCTACCACCATGCTCTGTCTTCTACCTTCGAGTCAGTTCTATATCCAAATGGCAAGTTCTCCCTGTATTTCATTGATCTAACCTTGCGAGCCAGTCTACCATAAGGAACCTTGTTGAACGCCTCACTGAAGTCTATATAGATCATGTCCACAGCTCTGCCTCCTCAATCCTCTTTACTTCTTCCAACAACTCAATCAAGTACGTAAGACATGATTTCCCATGTACAAAACTATGTTGAATATCCATAATCAGTCTATGGCTATCCAAATACATGTAAGTCTTGACCTTCAAGAGTCTCTCTAAGAACCTCTGCACTACTAATGTCAGTCTTACCGGTCTGTAGTTCCCTGGCTTGTCCTTACTACCTTTCTTAAACAGTGGCACCACGTTAGCCAACCTCCAGTCTTCCAGCACCTCAACTGTGATTATTGATGATCCAAATATCTCAATAAGAGGCCCAGCAATCACTTCCCTAGCTTCCCACAGAGTTCTAGGGTACACCTGATCAGGTCTTGGGGATTTATCCACCTTTATGTGTTTTAAGACATACAGCACCTCCTCCTCTGTCATGTAGACATTTTTCATGATGTCACCATCTGTTTCCCCACATTCTATGTGTTCTCCATGTCCTTCTCCACAATAAACACTGATGCAAAATACTCCCCCGACTCCTGTGGTTCCACACATTGGCTGCCTTTCTGACCTTTGAGGAGCTGTATTCTCTCCCTCATTTCCTTTTTGTCCCTCCTGTAATTATAGAATCCTATTGGATTCTTTTTACCCCTATTTGCCAAAGCTATCTCATGTCCCCTTTTTGCCCTTCTGATTTCCCCTTAAGTATACTCCTACTGCCTTTATAATCCTCTAAGGATTCACTCGATCTCTGCTGTCTGTAACTGGCACATGCTTCCTTCGTTTTCTTAACGAAAACCTCAATTTCTCAAGTCATCCAACATTTCCAAACCTTGGAGAAAGTGAGGACCGCAGATGCTGGAGATCAAAGTCGAAGTGGTGCTGGAAAAGCACAGCCGGTCAGGCAGCATCCGAGGAGCAGGAGAATCGATGTTTCGAGCATAAGCCCTTCATCAGAAATGATTCCCTACACCTTACCAGTCTTGCCTTTCACCTGAACAGGAATATACTGGCTCTGGACTCTCATTATCTCACTTTTGAAGGCTTCCCCATTTTCCAGCCATTCCTTTATCTGTAACTTCTGCCCGCAATCACCTTTTGAAAGTTCTTGCCTAATACCATCAAAATTGGCCTTCCTCCATTTTATAACTTCAACGTTTAGATCCGGTCTATCATTTTCCATCACTATTTTAATACTAATAGAATCATAGTTGTTGGCCCCAAAATGCTCCCCCACTGACACTTCAGTCACCTGCCCTGCCTTATTTCCCAAGAGCAAGTCAAGTTTTGTACCTTATCTCGGAGGGACATCCGCATACTGATCAGAAAATTTTCTTGTCTACACTTAACAAATACCTTTCTATCAAAACCGTAAACACTGTGGCAGTTCCAGTCTGTGTTTGGAAAGTTAAACTACCCTCCAGAATCTCCTTTTTAAATTCCTGCCAAACTTCCTGTATTCTTTCTTCAGAATCTGATCCTTTTCCCTTCCTATGTTATTAGTTCCAATGTGTCCAACGACCTCCTGCTGGTCCCTCTCCCCTTTGAGAATATTCTGCACCCTCCCCAATATACCCTTGATCCTGGCACCAGGGAGGCAACACACCATTCTGATTTTTCACCGTTGACTGCAGAAATATCTGTCTGTGCCTCTGTCTGTCCCCTATCACAGTCAATTGCTTGGAACCTTAGGTACCCCTTATTACATTAGAACCAATCTCATTACCAGAAACTTGGCTGTTCATGCTACCTTCCCCTGAGAATCCATCACTCCCTACATTTTCCAAAACAGCAAACTTGTTTGTGAGGATAGCCACAGAAGACTCCTACACTACCTGCCTCCCACTCCTACCTTTCCTGGAGGCAACCCAACTACCTGACTGTATCTGCATTTTTTCTCCCTTCCTATAACTGCCATCCATCACACCCCTAGCTCCTGTAAATTCCTCATTGCCTCTAACTGCCACTCCAACCGATCCATGCAGTCTGATAGGATTTGCAACCAAAGATACTTACTACAAACATAATCATCAGCAACATGGAAACGCTCCCTCCCACATCTGGCAGGAAGAGCACATCACTCTACTAAATGCCATCTTTACTCCTTAACAATCTACAAACCCGAAAAATACTACTTTAAAAAAAACTGCTCTAGGCTAACTTAGTACCTATCTTTTATATTTTTAAAATTTAATCAAGAGACAGATCTCAATAAAACACATAATCAAAAAAGAACCCACTGCACCCACTATTGTAAATTTACGGCAAGATTACGCGTTAAAAACTATGCACTTGTCTGTTCCTGTGCTGTGAGCTCTCCCATACAGGTTCCTCCAAGGTCAGCTATGAATTTTACTGTTTGTTCATTTTTCCTAGAACACTCCGATATCCAGACATACTTGAACTCAATTAGCTGTGCAGATTCACTGCTGTGTCAGACAGCAATGTAGGTTTCTTTCTCGAAACATGTGGTCTCTGCCTATTTCTGTCTTCTTCCTATTTAAAGTGCCATTGTTTTGATCATTTTTCCCCCAAAGTTCCAAAACAATGCAACAGCTTATAAAACAGTAATTGCTGCTCCTGGAATTTGAGGAAATCACCTCCAGCACCGAAAAGACCTCAAGAAAGGAGCAGCTCTTCCAGCCACAGTTTTTCCTGTCCTCCATCTTGGATTAGCCAGGATCCTAAGAGGCAAGATCATTTTTTGCAAACACCAATGCATGTAACTTTGAAAATCTGGTTGCATGTTCAAGTTGAGAAACCAGAATTACTTTAAATGAAATCTCTTGCGGAGAATGAGCAGTAACTGACTAACTTTCACCTTATTCAGTTAGCTCAGCTTTGTGATGGGGTTCAGTCTGTCAGCACAGTTGCTGAAATTCAGTCAAGACACTAACAGAATCAATTTCAGACAACTACAGTTGCTGATCCCTTCTTTGTGTACCATTGCAACTGGCAGGATCTTATGTGACAATATTTATTTGTTTTGAGCTAGAGAGAAGCCAGGCTTTTGTTTTGGCTTCATTGTTTGTCAGTTGATGCCTCTTAACTCTATACTGCTGCCATTGCATCACATGTTCTCTGCTGAAATGAAATACAAATCACTCTGTGACATGTAGATCTATCATACAATTTCAGCAGCTCCAACTGGTACAGCTTGAAGTCTGGATTGTTGGATTAAGTCCAAAGATAATAAGAAAACTTCCACATTAGCGAGGTACTGATATGAATGCTAAGAAGGAGATCCAAAATGCTCCCTGTTGCCTTCTGACCTGATGCCACAAGTCTGCTGCAGCTTCAATCAGTGTATTTGAGCAGACTTGTTATCTTTTTCCAACCAGGCAGTAAGTATTGCTGCAGAAGGTTCTGTTAGAATAGACTGACAACTAAGATGCAAACAACTACCCTGCCTTGTCACAACATGCAAAGCACCAGTGAGGCTGAGAGTCTGAAGATATTCTTTTTTATTATTCACAGGAAGAGAATGTCATTGACTGGACTAGCAGCTCAGAGGGTAGTTAAGTGTAAACCACATAGTTATTGGTCTGGAGTCACATGTAGACCAGATCAAGTAAGTAAGCCTGGCAGTTTCCTTCTGAAAAGACAACAGCGAATTTTCCGACATTTTCCTAATTAGACATTTTCCAACAATTGACAATGGTATCATGGTCATCATTAGACTCTTAGTTTCAGGACTTTTAAAATTAAATTCAAATTCTGGCAGAGCAAAATTTGAACACAGGTCCCCGAAACACTGCATGGTCATCATTAGACTCTTAATTTCAGGATTTTTAAAATTAAATTCAAATTCTGGCAGAGCAAAATTTGAACACAGGTCCCCGAAACACTGCATGGGTCACTGGATTAACAGTGTAGTGATAATACCATAATATCACCCTCTCCCCTGCCGCCGAAGATCAAAAGAGAAGGTCTGGAAACCCTCAGCTTATTTACCCCTCACTCATGAGATGTGCTCATTGCTTGCTGGCCAGCATTTATTGTTTGTCTAGTTACAAAGTCGTAGAGCTGCACAGGATGGAAACAGACATTTCGGTCCAACTCGTCCATACCGATCAGACATCCTAAATTAATCAAGTCCCATTTGCCAGAATTTGGCCCATTTCCCTCTAAACCCTTCCTATTCATGTACCCATCCAGATACCTTTTAAGTGTTGTAATTGTACCAGCCTCCACCACTTCTGGGAGCACAAATCATACACGCACCACTCTCTGCATGAAAAAGTTTCCCATTAGATCCTTTAAAATCTTCTCCCTCTCACTTTTAATCTTGAACAGGTATGTGCACCACTCTCTGCATGAATAAGTTGCCCCTTAGATCCCTTTTAAATCTTCCCCTTTCATCTTAAACCTTTAACAAGTGCATCAGGGTAACAAAACAGATTGCAGGACACGGTGTTAGAGCTGCCGAGAAGGTGCAGAAAGGGATCAACATTACCATTTAAGAGGTCCATTCAAAAGTCTGATAACAGCAGGGATGAGGCTGTTCTTGAATCTCTTTGTATGTGTATTCAAACTTCTACATTTTCTGCCCCAACAGAAGAGGGTGGAAGAGAGTATAAACGGGGTGGGAGGGGTCTTTGATTATGTTGGTCGCTTTCCCAATGCAACAGGAAGTTTTGACTAAGTCAATGGACACTGCTGCCACAGAACTCACGCCACTGAGTCTTGTCTCGCAACATCACTGGAGATCTTGACCAACAGTTTGAGAAGTCCCGCTGTCAGAGCCAGACTTTCCTGCCTGTCTGTTGCCCAGTGTTTTTTTTTAAGGTGATCCACACAATCTACTGCTGAGATTAAATTCAGCCATCTTCTGAATACCTCTTTCTCTGACTCAATATCCTTTTTGAGGACTCCTTTAGGAAACGGAGTGTGTGTAAAATGCCACAATGGCAGCAAAAGTGAAGCTGGTGATGCCACATTGCTGCAACAGAGCCCTTATTTGCCATGCACTCGAGCTATTGTTCACCATGCTGAATAGTTGTGCATAGGAGCAGTGCCCAGCAGTAATTGGTGCTTGAAAAGCACAGCAGGTCATGGAAGTATCCTTGGAACAGGAGAGCTGACACTTCAGGCATAAGCTTATGCCCGAAACGTTGACTATCCTGCTCCTCAGATGCTGCCTGACCTGTTGTGCTTTTCCAGCGCCACACTTTTTGACCCTGACTCTCCAGCATCTGCAGTCCTCACTTTCTCCTCGTATTTGGTGCTTGTGCAGTTGAGTGTTGGCAATGGGCAGTTACTTGGCCATACAATCTACAATCAGTGAGTCTTTGACTGGGTGGAGGAAATGACGAGATGCAATAGCCCATTAAATGTGTGTAAGCATCAAATCCCAGAAAAAAACACTCACCACCCCCACCAGTTTGCGCACAGCCTGACTTATGTCACTGTGAATTACAGATGGATTGGACTTGATGGTGAACTGGAGACAAAGCTCATGTACAGAGTTCAGCTTCTGTCCTCCTCTGACAGCTCATTCTGTGAGTGCTCAGACTGGCAAAAGGTGGAATGCAGTGTTTCACAGAGAACCATGCTGGGACAGTGGTCATTCACCATTTTACACGCAAGGCCACTCCATTGCTGCACATCTGTGTTTCTGAGCATGGGCAGTCTCTGCACCACTCAGCAGGGGCATTGCCAATAAATGCAGCAATTTTTAAATATCTGGGATGTTCTTAACAGTGAAGACACTGTTACTTTAAAAGCATCTTTTTTAAGATTAGATTACTTACAGTGTGGAAACAGGCCCTTTGGCCCAACAAGTCCACACCGACACTCCAAAGAGCAACCCACCCAGACCCATTCCCCTACACCTAACACTACGAGCAATTTAGTATGGCCAATTCACCTAACCTGCACATTTTTGGATGGTGGGAGGAAACCGGAGCACCAGACACGGGGAGAACGTGCAAACTCCACACAGACAGTCGCCTGAGGCGGGAATTGAACCTGGTTTTCTGGCGCTGTGAGGCAGCAGTGCTAACCACTGTGCCACCGTGCCGCCCTCTTAGGGCAAGGGAAACATCTCGGTTTCTGTGGCTCTTGACTTACAAATAAGTCTTTGAATTGCAAGCTAGACTGGAAAATTTGCAATTTTCACAGTCGTCCAGACAGTGCTTCAGAAGTGTCGACATTTTCTTAAAATTATTGTTTGTGGACATCAGTGTCCAAAAATGGAACACAATTGTGCAAAATTCTTGTTTTAACGGAGGTGTTAAACATTTAATTATAAATGAGTTATTACCCTAAATAGAATAGCTGATGAAGGAATAATGTTCAGTCTTTTTGATAAGTTGAGCGATGTGGGAAGGTGGCTGTCATCTGTGGAGATTTAATTCAACATTCAGTTTATAACTTTGCTCATTATATGGCTGACAGCAACAAATAAGAATCAAAAATGACAATGATGGAAACACTGAATAGGTCAGTGAATATCTGTGCAGAGAAATAATGAACCTAACATTTCTGTACTCTTTAGTAGGTCCAGTATAAATACTGCTGGATAATGGTTTAAAATGCAACACGGGGCTCAGTGGTTAACCCCACACAGTGGCCCAGGGGAAGAGTAGGTAAATGAGGTGAGACCCGGGTTTGAATCCATCCTTGGGTGACTGACTGTGTGGAGTTTGCATGTTTTCCTCATGTCTGTGCGGGTTTCCTTTGGGTGCTCTGGTTCCTCCCCACATTCCAAAGATGTGCTGGTTAGGTGGATAGTTTGTGCTAAATTGCCCATAGTGTCCAGGGATATGCAGGCTCGGTGGGTTAGCCGTGGCAACTGCAGGGTTACGGGGATAGGGTAGGGGTTTGGATCTGAGTGGGATGCTCTTTGGAGAGTTGGTGCAGACTAGAAGGATCGAGTGGCCTGCTTCCACACTGTGGGGTTTTATGATTTACGAACAACATGAAGGAAAAGGAAATGGAGACACATGCACATACAAACAGAAACTCAGACACTCATACTAACACACACAAATGCACAGGGATAGGCTCGCACACAGAACATACTGACATGCAGGACTGCATTTTACCAAAGAACCTCGGCCTGCATCAGTTTTGAGTACTTTCCTGGACCATTTCTGTTTGTGAGTACCAGTGAGTTTTCTCATGCAATTCTTTGCCATTTGCCTCGATATGTATGCAACACATCTCCCTGGCTGCAATCTCATATCATTTTGTACTCAACAGTGGCCGAAGTACTCGCCACTGAAGGACCTTCAAGGATTCTCACCTCTCGCAGTCTAAAACCCATTTGTGCACTGGATCAATTGCGACCAGCTTCAACAAGTCCTTCACGGTGTAAGTCTTGAGAGGGAAATGAGAAATAACAGCTTCTGATAGCACATAGGTGGCACAGGTAATACCCAATTGCAAACACAGTTTAACATTCGTAAATGCATTGGTGCTTGGCATCATTGCCTGTCTGATTGATTGTCATATTTACTGACGCTCAAAAATCAAGCTGTCATCCAGAGTGCTACTCTTTCTCTTATGCACAGCACTACATAACCTTGCATCAGTAATCATTATGGGAGCACGTATGTTGAATAGTCTTCAAACAGCTGAAAATGTTATTTCTTCATCGGACCGCAAGGAAGGTGAAAAGATAATTGCTTCACGCCCCCCAGATCAGATCCACTGGAAGAGGGGTGTCAATTAAGTCCTGTCTGGGTTGTTGCATCTGACATGGCATTACTCCATCATGTGTAAGGAAATGTTCCTCCTGCTCATTGTCCTCATCTTCCTGCTCAGAAGACTGTTGCAAGTCTCCCTGCTCTTCAGCATCCATCACATCCCCTCTTTGCCTGCTCCAGATGTGCACAACACAGCACGCAAGGATTCTGTGGTGCTCTGTACTGATCTAAGCAGCAAAGTCTCATCTTCCAGAGGCCTATTGTATCTTCCATGATGATACATAATGGTTAAACAATGGGCTGCATTGTATCCACCCTCACCATTAGTCGGGGGGTTCCACATCAAGTCATTAGCCATGGTTGCAGAGGGTAGCCCTTTTTTCCCAGTACAATTCATGCAACGCGTTCAACCGTTGAGATGAAGCAGGAACCTGAGAGTTTTCAAGGATTTAGGTATAGTGGCAGGCTTAGGATACTTGGTGCATGCGCCTAAGATGCAGGACCAATGATCACAGATGATTTCCATATTGGTATCATGGTTTCCTTTCTATTGATGAAGTCAGTTGCATTATGATATGGCACTCTCAATTTAATGTTCATGCAGTCTGTAGCACCCGCACCAGAGGAAGCCAGTTATTTTGGCACAGCTTACTGCAATACTGACCTTATCATGGTGAAACAAGATGAAGCCGTGTGATCTGTCACTAATTGATTTGAGAACAATCTTAACACATTTCTGGGTTAAGGATTAAGAGTTCTCATTGGCTCCTGAGAAGCAACCAGGTCATGAAACTTCAGTGCATCTGTCATTTTGATAGCCAACAGGACTGGATGGCAACTCATACCTTCAGGTCACATGTCCCAATCAACCAGGGAACTCGGTTCTGTGGCAATTCATAGAGTCATAGAATCATAGAGATGTACGGCATGGAAACAGACCCTTTTGTCCAACTCATCCATGCCGACCCAATCCAGTCCTATCTGCCAGCACCCGGCCCATATCCCTCCAAACCCTTCCTATTCATTTTCCCATTTAGATGCCTTTTAAATGTTGCAGTTGTACTAGCCTCCACCACTTCCTCTGGCAGCTCATTCCGTACATGTACCACCCTCTGCGTGAAAAAGTTGTCCCTTAGGTCTCTTTTATATCTTTCCCCTCTCATCCTAAACCTATGCCCTCGAGATCTGGACTCCCCTACCCCAGGGAAAAGACTTTGTCTATTTATCCTATCCGTGCCCCTCATGATTTTATAAACCTCTATAAGGTCACCCCCTTATCCTCTGACGCTCCAGGGAAAACAGCCTTAGCCTATCCAACCTCTCCCTGTAGCTCAAATCCTCCAAACCTGGCAACATCCTTGTAAATATTTTCTGAACCCTTTTAAGTTCCTGAGGATATGTTCAGTCTGTGGCAATAATGCATCTAGCTCACCTGGAGGAAGTGGCATTGAGGACGATCGACTCTGGGCCTCTACAACATCCTCCGCATTTTGAAGGGATTTTCAGCTGCAACGTCTTCACGTGAAAGCTTTTCAGCATTTGTTGGAGGTTGCTGCTGGTCCTGGGCTTGCTGACGTTTGTATCTCCTCTGTTTCTGAGCCTTTCATTGCACCAGGGCCACAGTGACAGTACGCTGGATCCATTTAGTCACCAATTCCAATGAACCTGTGTGGAGAACATCACAAACCGAACAGGTCATTCGTAACGTAGGCAGTCAGCATTCTCATTACACACAATTCAATAGTTTAGCATGGTCCTGCACACTGTCAGACATGGAGAATTCGATGAAGGAGGGCAATGGAATGCCTGATGTGGACCTTTGATACTATGGACCTTATTCTGACACATGCAACATAAGCCATGCCATGAAAATGCAGTTGAACATTTTAAATGGAGATCAGCTACATACCCTTCTGCAGCCTTTGATACCTTGGCTGGTCTTTGTAACTTGTGGCCAGCAGGTGATGCTTTTAAGGTCAACGTGTCTCCCCCTCTCACCGACCGATCACTGCTGATGGCCATGACAATCTGCCTGGCTTTTTGTCTGTGCTAACAAGGCAAGGCAAGTATAGAACTGTGACTCTGCGGATTCTTAAGATGGCAAAGTGCAAAAAGACAAAGCAAGGCAGAGATGCTGTGAGTATCCATGTTGGTGTGAACTGAGTGAGTGTGAAAGAAGCAAGTGAAGAGCCCTGAGGTGCATTATGGACCAATGATGAGAAGAGTGTCTATTCCAGCAAGCAAAGCAACAGTACGGTGGAAGGTGTTGGTGCACCTCAAGGTGCAACATTCAGGTGAAAAACTCTAAGTGTTCTAACTGAGTTGAAGATGTGCTGTTATAATGCGCTGAGTCTGGTGCCAGTCTCTGTGAATAGGGGCTGCAGACAGTTTCTACCCACGGAGAGTGTCCTGGATGTTGCAGAGTACTGACTCAGGTGGAGGCCCGGAGTGGCAAGTAACGAGCCACCTGGTTCCTGCTCTCACCTTGATGTCAGGATTTGGCGTAGTCAAGTTTCCTTCAGTGGCTCAGGGGAAAAGTACGTAAATGAGGTGAGGTTAGGTAATAATGGGATGTTGACGTATGCAAGAATGTCCCTTGCAGCTCACAAACAAGGTTCTTGCCTTGCCGACCAAACCTTGTGTACAAAATCGAACTTGTCTCAATGCCCAAGAATTACATTCTTCTGACCTTTTCCCATATTTTCCCAACTTGGTTTTCCAGTTCCAATATCATTCAGGAGCACACACAGTCAGATACACTGAAATGCACATCTACTGATACACATATTGAAAGGGACATACCCCAGCCACTCGGAGTTCCATAGTGCGACTATCTGAGTGTCCGTTGCAGAGAGCCACATACACAATGAGCTGTATGGCCCTAACCTGTGCTGAAACCAGCTTATTATTTATAAAGTTCCCACCACTCCCCCTCTTCCAGGCTCCACCAGAATTGACAGCACATTAAATTTTATCCGGTATCGTGTCTAGTTTTCCACCTGGGGTTCTCAAGAAGAATTTGGTCCCCAAGTAACAAGATCCAGTAATATCCACTGTCAAAAGATTTGAGCATTTATTTGATGTTCTTTGTTGTGCGTATTACTCAATTGAGAACAGAAGAGTTCTTAATCATGTGACTCAAAGTACAAAAGTAATATGCACCACTCATTGCTTTCAAAAATTCCCATACACGATCTTTATGGATCATCTTAACATTTAGAGGTGGTATTATTAGTAACTCAGGATAGTGATGGGCAGAGAGAAATGGCCAACTTATTTCAGACAGATCTTTGCCTTAAACCATCAGCAGAATAGGCACAGACACTGGGGATTGACTTGAAATGTAGACAGCTGAGTAAATACACATTATTAATTTGGCTGCCGGTTAAAATCCTCTTCCAAAGACAAAACACTGTTGGTGCCAGAAGGCTGAAGTAAATGCAGAACAATACTGCAAGTACTCGGCAGGCGAGTTGTGTTTATGGAGAGGGGCAGAGTACAAACAGAGAATCACCTTTCAGGTTGCTCTCAAATCATTGTTTTGCAGAGTGCACCCTGTGAGCAGAACAAAGCAACATTCTCTATTCAACCCACTGCCCCAAAATGAAACATGTAGTGTCTTAAAACTTTATTTTCCCTCCATAAATAATCAAACTGTAAGAGTGAAATGAGTGTGTGGTGGTTTAACACGTTTTGATTTCGACACAAGCTGTCTCAAAATTTGATCCCAATAGCTGATGCTGGATCTGTGTTATTATTCGCAATTGTTCCGTGATTTGGCTGTGGTTACGTGATACTTCATTTGATTTGGTTTGATTTCTCATTGTCACATGTACTGAGATGCAGGGATAAGTATTATTTTTGCAAGCTAACCAGACAAATCACACCTTACATAACTGCATCAGGGTAAAAGAAAGAATGTAGAATATTGTGTTACAGCTACACAGAAGGTGCAGAGAAAGATCAACTCTAATATATGAGAGGTCTGTTGAAAGGTCTCATAACAGTGGGGAAGAAGCTGTTCTTAAATCTGTTGGTACGTGTTTTCAAACTTGTGTATCTTCTGTCCGATGGAAGAGGGTAGAAGAGAGGATAATTGGGGTGGGAGCGGTCTTTAATTATGTTGGCTGCTTTCCAGAGGCAGTGGAAAGTCTGAACAAAGTCAATGGAAGGAAGGCTGGTTTTCATGATGGACTGGGCTGCGTTCACAATTCTCTAAGTTCTTGCAGTCTTGGGCAGAGCAGTTGCCATACCAAGCTGCGATGTATCCAGACAGGATACTTTGGATGGTGTATCTATAAAAACTGGTAAGAGTCATTGTGGACAAGCCAAATTTCCTTAGCCTTCTGAGGAAGTAGAGGCGTTGGTGTGCTTCCTTGGCTGCAGCGCCAATGTGGATGGATGAGGATAGATCGTTGATGATACTTACTCCAAGGAACTTGAAGCTCTCAACTACCTCCACCTCACACCATTGGCTGCTCACTGATCATCGTGGGATTTGAGCTCATCGAGATGTTCTTGTACAGTGAGGCTGCCTCACTTCAACATCAACAAGAGGATGGTAACTATTTATCGAAGTTACCTATTGTTTTCATACTTATTAACATGTTTCCAACTTGACTTGGCATTTCCCATGTCATTCAGGGTTTGAGAGATTCTGTGTGCACAGGCTGTTGGAACTGACAAGACTCACGTGACAGTCATACCACCCAGGCAATGACCATTGAAGAGAAAATCTAACCATCTAACTCTTGATACTCAGTGGTATCACCATCACTGAAACCCCTGGTAATTGGCCAAGGTCAAATTTGCCCTGTTTATTTTTGTGTATGGAATATATCTGGGCAATTTTCCATGTTGTTAGGTAGATGCCAGTATTGTAGCTGTATTCGAATAGCTTGCTTAGGGGTGCAGTTAGTTCTGGAGTACATAGCTGGATTGGTCGTGCTAAATTGCCCAGAGCATCCAGGGATGTGCAGGCCAGGTGTATTAGCCTTGGGAAGTGCCAGATTAGAGGGTTACGGTTGGAGGGGGTGGGATGTTCTTCACAGCGACATTGGGGCCGGTGGGCTGAATGGCCTCTTTCCGCACTGTCGGGATTCTGTGTGTTCAGTCCAGTTGCCAGAATGTTGTCAGGGCTCAGAGCCTTTGCAATATCCATTGCCTCCTTCTGTTTCTTGATATCACGTGAAGTGAAGTGAATTGATTGACTGGGTATCTGTGATGCTGAAAACCTCTGGATCAGACCAGATCTAACCTTGATCAGATGAACCAATGGGCCAAGAAGTAGCAGATGTTGTTTAATTCAGATAAATGTGAAATGCAGCATTTTGGAAAAGCAAATCAGGGTAGACTTATAGAGTCATAGAGTCATAGAGATGTACAGCATGGAAACAGACCCTTCAGTCCAACCCGTCCATGCCGACCAGATATCCCAACCCAATCTAGTCCCACCTGCCAGCACCCGGCCCATATCCCTCCAAACCCTTCCTATTCATATACCCATCCAAATGCCTCTTAAATATTGCAATTGTACCAGCTCCCACCACATCCTCTGGTAGCTCATTCCATACATGTAC
>NC_057751.1:6998132-7113158 GCF_004010195.1 Chiloscyllium plagiosum
TCCTTTGCTGAGGACTGATCGTTCGTCCTCAGTGAGGGGAAGGTCTGGAGGGATGGTGAAAACTCAGTAGGGCTGGGAGCTGGGATCTGGTGTGGGTGTGGAGCTGGGTGTGGGGGGCGGAGCCAGTAACTGGAGTATTTCAACTCCAGTGTGATGGTGGGGGGAATGGGGGTGGAGTCATGAGCAGGGGTAGTGTTCCCCTCGGGGTTCTGGGGGGTGGGGATAGTGACAGTCGGGTCTGTGGGGGGCATGTCAGCAGAAAGCAGGTGAGTGGCGCTGGTGGGGGTGGCGGAAGTCACTGAGTGTGTAACATCAGTGATGATGTGAGGGGCAGAAGTGATGTCACGTGTGATGCATGAGGAACTGTGAGGGGCAGAAGTGGTTGTGGGCCATGATGGGGGCGGAAGTGACATCATCAATCAGCGTGGGGGTGGCAGCTGCACCAGCCACATGGCTAATGGCGTCCGAGCAGTTCCAGAGGCTGGGGAATCTTCTGAAATGTTTGAGGAGCGCTGGTTATGGAGGTGAGTAGATAAAAATTTGTTGTACTTACAGTTTTTGATGTTTGAGTTGGAGTTGAAATACTATTTGTTGAGAGTATGAATTCTCCTGAGGATGTAGCACAGAGTGGGTCCTTTGCAATTCTGAGAGAGTGTGGCCCTCAGCTGAGGCAGGGCTGACTGTAGAGAGGTTAGGTGAAGGTTGCAATTCCTTTATGCTTTCCTTTATTGGTTAGAGCATTGAGTGTAGGGGTTGGGATGTCATGTTGCAGCTGTACCAGATATTAATTAGGCCATTATTGGATTACAGTGTTCACTTCTGGTCTCCCTGCTTTAGGAAAGATGTTGTGAAACTTGAAAGAGTTCAGAAAAGACTGACAAGGATGTTGCCAGGCTTGGAGGATTTGAGCTATAGGGAGAGGCTGAATAGGATGGGGCTGTGCTCCCTGGAGCCTCGGAGGCTAAAGGGTGACCGTGTAGAGGTTTATAAAATCATGAGGAGCATAGATACAATAAGTAGAAAAGGTCCTTTATTCCGTGGTAGGGAGACCAAAACGAGAGGGTGCAGGTTTAAGATGAGAGGGGAAAGATTTAAAAGGGATTCAAGGGGCACCTTTTTCACACAGGAGTAAGTGTATGGAGTGAGCTGCCAGATATAGTATTTGAGGCTGGTATAATTACAACATTTAAAAGGCATCTGGATGGGTATATGAATAGGAAGGGTTCAGAGGGATAGGGCCAAGTGTTGGCAAATGGGGCTAGATTCGTTTAGGATATCTGCTCGGCATGGATGAGTTGGACCGAAGGGTCTGTTTCTGTGCTGTACATCTCTAAGACTCTAAGATTCTAAGACCAAGATAGATCATCCCAGAGGGGTGGCAATCAGAATCACATATCTGAGAGGGGGGCAGTTGCAGATGGGTCAGTGACAGGATGTAATGAAACTATCAGGAAGGTTTCTCACGCGATGAAACAAAGGGATTGGTTAAAGTGTGTTTGCTTTAACGCAAGGAATGTTAGAAGTAAGAGTGACAAACTTAGAACATGGATCAGTACTTTGAGCTATGATGTTGTGGCCATAATGGAGACGTGGGTTTCACAGGGGCAGGAATGGTTGCTTGATGTTCCAGGGTTTAGGACGTTTAGAAAGAGCAGGGAGGGTGGAAAATAGGAGGGGGTGTAGCATTGCTAATCAGAGAGTGCATCACAGCTACAGAAATGAAGATTGTTGAGGAAGGCTTGTCTTCTGAGTCAGTATGGGTGGAAGTTAGGAATAGCAAAGGAGCAGCCACCTCTTCGGGGGTTTTCTACAGACCCCTTAATAGCAGTAGAAAGATTGAAGAACTCATAAGCCGGCAGATTTTGGAAAAATGCAGATGTAGCAGGGTTGTTGTTATGGATGATTTCAACTTTCCCAATATCGACTGGAACCTCCTTCGTGCAGATGGTTTGGATGGAAATGTTTTTGTCAGGTGTGTTCAGGAGGGTTTCCTTACTCAGTATGTAGACAGGCCATCAAGGGGTGGGGCTCGGCAATGAGCCAGGACAAGTGTCAGATCTCACGGTGGGAGAACACTTTGGTGACAGTGATCACACCTGCCTCACATTTACCATAGCCTTGGAGAGGGAAAGGGACAATTACCGTGCAAAGGTATTTAATTGGGGAAAAGGAAATTATGACGCTATCAGACAGGAGTTGGGAAGTACAGACTGGGAGCAATTGTTCCACAGAAAGGGCACAGCAGACATGTGAAGACTATTTAAGGTGTAGTTGTTGCAAGTGATGCACAAATTTGTTCCACTGAGACATGGAAGAAGGGGTAAGATTAAGGAACCTTGGATGACAAGAACGGAGGGGTTTCTCATCAAAAAGAAGAAGGCAGCTTACGTAAGGTGGAGGAACCGAGGATCTACCACAGCTTTAGAGGATTACAGGCTTGCTAGAAAGGAGCTCAGAAATAGACTGAGGAGATCCAGGAGGGGCACGAAAAAGGCTTGCCAAGAAGGATTCGGGAGAACCCAAAGGCATTTTACTCGTACATGAGGAATAAGAGAATGATCAGTGAGAAGCTAGGGGCGATCAGGGATGGAGGAGGGAACTTGTGCGTGGAGTCTGAGCAGATAGGGGAAGCCCTAAATGAGTTTTTGCTTCACTTTTCACTTAGGAAAGGAACCTTGTTGTGAATGAGAACTTTGAGGGGCTGGGATACAGGCTTGACCAGATCAAGATTAATGAAGTTGATGTGCTGGAAATTTTGGCAAACAATAAGATTGATAAGTCCCCAGGGCCAGACGAGATGTATCCTAGGCTGCTCCGGGAAATGAGAAAGGAGATTGCTAAGCCACTGGCAAAATTCTTTGCCTTTTCACTCTCCACGGGAGTCGGAGGTGACAAAACAGGTTGACGAAGGTCGAGCAGTAGATGTGATCTATATGGACTTCAGCAAGGCATTTGATAAGGTTCCCCATGGTAGGCTCATTCATAAAGTCAAGAAGTATTGGATACCGGGAGATTTGGCTATCTGTATTCAGAATTGGTTGGCTGACAGAAGGCAGAGACTGCTTGTAGATGGAAAATATTCTGCCTGGAGGTCAGTGTTGAGTGGTATCCTGCAGGGCTCGGTTGTTGGGCCTCTGTTCTTTGTAGTTTTTATAAATGACTTGGATGAAGAGATTAAGGGAATGGGTTAGTAAAATTGCAGATGACTCAAAGGTTGGAGGTGCCATTGCTAATATCGAGGGCTATTGCTGGCTGCAGCGCGACATAGACAGGATGCAGGGGAGGGAGGAGCTTTTTGTGGCTTTGTTTAGTGGGACATCACGAAGCACACCTGGTTGTGACAGGATTGCACAGCTCACATCTGATTTGTTGGTTGTGGAATCACTTAGCTCAGTCGGTCACTTGCTGTTAATGTTGTTTGCTATGCACTCAAAGTTAATTGGCTGTGAATTGGTATATATATGGGGAGCTCGTAATCAGAGCAGTGTGAGCTTTATGGATATTTTTGACTAAACTAAAGCTCTCACTAAAGGTGTGGACTTGGACTCTGTTGAAAATATTTATCTTCCAGCATATAATGCATCACACCATAATCACGTCATGTGATGACAGTTCAGGACATCCATTGACTATACTCAGCCTGGTCTCTTATCAGCAGAGCCTTTCTACCACTTACTCTCTGCCCTTTGTTCAACAATGATTTACCAGATTGCACCGATTCTTACTGAACATGTTGAACATGCTGCAGGGCTGATGCTTAGTTCAAGTTGAGAAGTTGAAGAAAACGTGCTTCAGTGTTAAGTACATGGCTGCAACGTGTGGCTTTATGGGAGATATTCATCCAAATATGACATCTCTTTTACTGCATTCTGTCTTCACGTTGAGAGAGCAGATGGCATGTGGCCAGGATTGTGGCTAGCTCATGTGAATTACTCTAGTAGGCCCTGCCAAGGTGGTGACATGCTTTGTGACTGCAATATGATTACATGTCTCCAGATGACGACAAGCAGTTTGAGCACCAGCCTCCAACTTGGCTTTGTGTCACTTCCAAGAAGAGTGCAGCCAAGAGAAGGGCAATAACAACCATAGTGCGCTCTCTAAATTGAGGGGTGGCCAAGAAACTGCCCTTCAGTGATCTCTGTTTGCAGACTTCCTATTTTCAGCATTCTTCACGTTCACATTCTTCAGATTGGGCAGGTAGAGGGAAAGCCATATGGAGAATTTTATGCTGCCTCCAAGCCCCACATCACCAACTCTCTGGGGCTTTGTTATATTGTGGCCATGAGGGAGAAATGATATATTCCTGGGGTGAGGTGATAGGGTGCACAGGGAGTGATGAAATAGCACAGACCTGGGGGTCTGATTGACCTGTTTCTTGTGCTGTAAATATTATGTACAGTTCAAGTGGTGAGCAATTTTCATTGTTTTCCCCCAAATGTCAATACACAGAGGAACCTTGATTATCCGGCATTCAATTAACCAAATTGGATCATCCAAACAAGATCGCAAAGTTCCAATGCGTGGCTAACTATGTTATCTGGCAACGATTATCCGGCATTCAATTAACTGAACGAAATACTCTCCTCTATGTCCTTTGGATAATCGAGTTTCCTCTGTGCTTTGTTGTGTAAAGTCACGCAAAGTGGGAGATCATTTAACACCGCGCAAATGTGGGCATGATCGATGTTATTATATTTGCCTTAATGTACAGATTGTTTTTTTTTGTACTAATTAAACCCCATGGGAGTAATCTGAGCATGTCTTGCCCATCAAAAAATACTCAAGATTGGGTCAAATACTGACTTTGACACTTGCTCATTTTGACTCTCCAGTGAGGTCAATAGCTAAAAATAGCTCATAGCAATACTAAGCGCTGGGGAAATGTAGCAGTCTGGCAGAGGGAAACAGAGTTAACATTTGGAATTGCAAGAGGACTTAATGGTTCTAAACAAGAAGAGTATTTGTCTCTAAGTGTTAATTCTGTCTGTCTGTGCCTAACCTGCTGCATTTTTCCAGCACTTGGCATTTTAGTTTCATATTTGCAGTATTTGGCTTTTTGTTTACTGATAAAAATAAATTCCTCACTTTAATTTCTCCAGATGGAGTGTTGAGGGAAGAATTTTGCTTCTTCACGGTATCTGTTAGCAATCATCGTGGCCCATAGTAAAAGATTATTCATCTTAAATTAAAAATACTCATTCCTGTCCATGTACTGGTTGTGTGAATATAAACTTGATTGATTGATATCAATGCTTAGACAGAACTCCAGCTTTGCCAAGTGCCCACCATTCTATCTGCTCTTCAGTAAGATTCTGCCAAAGCAGGACGAGAGTACAAATTGATTTATGAAAAGCAGCTTTCATCTGCGTGGCTGCAGTGTATAATGAGAAATGTATTAAATCTAATGAAGGTAAAATGTGCTTACTGGGGTTGCATGACTGCACCGCGATTAAGTGATTCAATATTCCCCCCTGGATTAATTTAGACAATGTGCTGGGTAATATAATGGCCTTTCTACCGAGAACGTGGCTGACAAATACCATTCGATGAAGATTAATGCATTTAATTGTGTTGATGAAATCACAGCATAATCACAGAAGTGCAAGTGAACAAGATAAATGTGTCGATGAGGGTCTTTGATTAATCAGTGTTACTTAGATTCATTGCTCCGGATACTCTTTTTTTACTTTGAGACATCCCTATGCTGGCAACATTCAAAGTATGATGCCAATGCAATTTGATGGTTTGAAGACAGAAAATGTCGTTGTTCACAAATGGTGTCTGTCCTGAGAGGAAGAATGGTGCAGCAGCTGTTGTTGACCACACTCGGTGTGAATGGGCGCGACGATTCACTTTAACAGAGCTCATTTCAAGACTGTCGTGTCAGTCAGCATGTGGCAATTATTTTCTGTAATTGGAACAAATGTACCAATTAGGCAAAGTTATCCCTTGACGCCCAATACAGGGTTATTGAACAAATCCATATACGTCTTTGCATTTCCATTATAGATCTTTTCATTATTAGCCAGGCGCTTGGGTTTACACTGGAATTTCAATTGGGCTGATGTTTCCAACGAACAAGAACGATCAGAATTTCAGAGCATGTTCAGTTTACAATATTGAAATTTTGATTCCAGCCATGCTTTCACCTGTCTGGAAACAGTTCATTCTTTCTAAGCATTATTGTGACAGACCAATTTAAGAACCCCCATTGCTGATTAGAATTAAATCATTGGTTTCCCTGGAGCAAAATAACAGTTTTTGCCCTCTTCTATTTTAAGCGACCAGGACAAAACATGACAGCAGGTGAGAAACCATCAGTGAGAAACAGCATGTTGTTTTCCTTTGTCAGATTTGAAAGAAGTAATAAAAGAGAGCAGAGAAAAATACTTTTCAACCTAGTTTTGGGTAAATTTCCTTTCTGGAAAGGAATGGATTTTCTCATGCCACCTGCCAAAGTTACATTTGGTCATAAAAAGGAATTATTTTGAGACTTGTGTTTGTTTGCAGGAGCAGCAGCAGAAAACAAAATCATCACGATGCACTTGGTTATCACACAGGGACTCTCATGCAAACTCCTGCTAATTTGTTTTCATGAATTGCACAAATTTGGAAGGGGTTAGAAGACTTGACAAAGTGGCTGTGGCGAGATTATTTCCCCTTGTGGGAGAATCTCAGACCAGAGGGCATAATCTCAGAACAAGGGGTCACCCATTTAAGACTGAGGTAATAAGAAATTTCTTCTCTTGGAGGATAGTGTATCTATAGAATTCTATATGTATGTTTGCTCGCAGAACTGGAAGGTTCGTTTTCAGACGTTTCATCACCGTACTAGGTAACATCTTCAGTGAGCCTCCGGATGAAGCACTGGTGGTGTAGCCCGCTTTCTATTTTTATGTTTGTGTTTCATTGGGATGGTGATGTCATTTCCTGTGGTGATGCCGTTTCCTGTGATAATGTCATTTTCTGTTCTTTTTCTCAGGAGGCGGTAAATGGGATCCAAGTCAATGTGTTTGTAGATAGAGTTCCAGTTGGAATGCCATACTTCTAGGAATTCTTGTGCATGCCTTTGTTTGGCTTGTCCTAGGATGGATGTGTTGTCCCAGTTGAAGTGGTGTCCTTACTCATCCGCATGTAAAGATACGAGTGAGAGTGGGTCATGTCTTTTTGTGGCTAGTTGATGTTCAAGTATTCTGGTGGCTAGTTTTCTGTCTGTTTGTCCAATGTAGCATTTGTTACAGTTCTTGCATGATATTTTGTAAATGACATTACTTTTGCTTGTTGTCTGTATCGGGTCTTTCAAGTTTATTAGCTGCTGTTTTAGTTCTGTTGGTGGGTTTATGGCTTTCATGAAGCCAAGCGGTCTGAGTAGTCTGGCAGTCATTTCCAAGATGTCTTTGATGTAGGCTAGAATTTCTGAATGCATTTATCTGCTTGTTTGTTGCTGAGAAATTGGCGGGCTGTGTTCATTGGGTACCCATTCTTTCTGAATACATTGTATAGGTGACTTTCCTCTACTCTGCGTAGTTCCTCCATGCTGCAGTGTGTGTTGGCTCATTGTAATAATGTTCTGATGCAGCTTCGTTTGTGGATGTTAGGACGATTGCTTCTGTAGCTCAATATTTGGTCCGTCTGTCTTGTTTTCCTGTAGATGCTGATTTGAAGTTCCCCATTGGCTGTTCACTCTACTGCGACATCTAGGAATGGCAATTTGTTGTTTTCCTCCTCTTTAATGAATTTTATGCCAGTAAGGGTATTATTGATAGTCTTGAAGGTTTCCTCTAATGTATTTCGTTTAGTGATGACAAAAGTGTCATCCACGTAGCAGACCCCAAGTTTGGGTTGGATGTTGCCACAGTTGTTTGTTCGAGTCTCTGCATTACTGCCTCTGCTAAGAACCCTGATATCGGAGGTCTATGGGTATTCTGTTGGTTTGTCTGTAGATTTTGTTGTTGAAGGTGAAGTGGGTGATAAGGCATAGGTCCACTAGCTTGACGATACTGTCCTTGATGATGAAATTGGTGGTGTTTTCTAATAACGTAGTCATGATTCCTTGGCCAGGTTGATGTTGTCATGCATAGGTCCACTAGCTTGACGATACTGTCCTTGATGATATGTGTCTTTGGTTCTTCTAATAACGTAGTCATGATTCCTTGGCCAGGTTGATGTTGTCATTACCTTTGTCATTACGTATAATCATGGCTGTTACAGACTTCTAATGAGTAAGGGAATCAATGGTTATGGGGAAAAGGTAGGAAAGTGGAGTTGAGGATTACCAGATCAGCCATGATCTCATTGAATGGAAGAATAGACTCAATGAGCGAAAAGACTCATTTTACTCCTCCATCTTATGGGCTTACAGGAGTTCACAACTTTTCAAATTTGCTGTTTGTGGCATATTCTGGGCATCTCAGCACAAAATCAAGAATGCAACAGCCCTCCAAAAGTCAGAGTTCCCAAGTTTGTTATCACTCATCAAGCAGAGGTTACCTGGGCTCGCCGTGGAAAGATGGGGGCAACAAAAAAACTTTAGAACGGGGAGTTATTTGAGGCCGGCTGTCCTGAAAGGATGCCGTAGCTTAATTTGAAGTTGCTTGCCAATATGACATCAATGCATTATAGATCCGTTATGAATATGGGAGATATGAGTTGATGAGAGACAAAGTTGGTTACAGTGGATGTGTGTCGGTCTACATCACCACAATGGTAAGTTGCTACTGGCGCCGACTCCTATCACAACTACTCAGAGCTACATCAGAACACCATTTGTGCCACTTACGGCAAACAGTTCAAGTGCACCATGTGAAACTACTTTGTTCCCAGCGGATTTATTTTCTCATTATCTCCTGCACATGGAAGATAACTGATAGTGTGGAACCCATTTGGAAATGCAAAGACAGCATGTTCGGAAGGCTTAGCTAACTTCCCAGACCTTAGAGGTCGAGTCTCATGGAAATACATAAGAACATAAAAACTACGAGCTGAAGTAGGCCACCTGGCTCTTTGAGCCTGCTCCACCATTCAATACGATCATGGCTGATCTTTCTGTGGCCTCAGCTCCACTTACCCACCCTCTCACCATATCCCTTAATTCTTTTACAGCTCAAAAAATTATCTTAGCTTTAAAAACATTTACTGAGGAAGCCTCAACCACTTCACTGACAGGAAACTCCAGAGATTCATAACCCTCTGGATGGAGAAGTTCCTTCTCAATTCAGTTCGAAATCTGCTCCCCCTAATTTTGAGGCTAAGCCCTCTTGTCCTAGTTTCACTTGCCAGTGGGCACATCCTCTCTACTTCTATCTTATCTATTCCCTTCATAATTTTATATGTTTCTCATATGTTCTTCTAAATTTCACTGAATGTAATCCCCAGTTTACTCAATCTCTCCTCATAAGCCAACCCACTCAACTCTGGAATCAACCTCGTGCACCTTCTCTGCACTCCCTCTAATGCCACTACATCTTTTCTCAAGTCAGGAGACCAAAACTGAACGCAGAACTCCAGATGTGGCCTCACCAACACCCGATACAGCTGCAACATAGTGTCTCTGCTTTTGAACTCAATCCCTTTAGCAACGAAGGACAAAATTCCATTTGCCTTTTTAATTACCTGTTGCACCTGCAGACCAACCTTCTGTGATTCATGCACAAGGACACTCAGTTCCCTCTGCACAGCAGTGTGCTGTAACTTTTTTACCATTCAAGTAATAGTCCTTTTTACTGCTGTTTCTATCAAAATGGATAACTTCACATTTATTCATATTGTACTCCATCTGCCAGACCTTTGCCCACTCACTTAAACTATCAATGTCCATTTGCAAAGTTCCACAGTCCTCTGCACACTTTGCTCTACCACTCATTTCAGTGTCATCTGCAAACTTTGATACACTACACGTGGTCCACAACTCCAAATTATCTATATAAACTGTGAATAGTTGTGGTTCCAACACTGATCCCTGAGGCCTCACGAGTCACTGATTGCCAACCAGAATACCACTTATTTATTCCCACTCCTTGCTTTCTGTTAGTTAACCAATCCTCTGTCCACACTGATACATTGTCCATAATGCTTTGCATCTTTACCTTATGCAGCAGTCTTCTGTATGGCACCTTGTCGAATGCCTTTTGGAAATCTAAATACACCATCTACTGGGTCACCGTTGTCCATCATGATCATAATGTCTTCATAGAATTCCAAAAGGTTAGTTCAGCATGACCTGCCCTTCCGAAACCCATGTGGCGTCTGCCCAACGGGGCAATTTCTATCTAGATGCCTTGCTATTCCTGATGAAGGGCTTGTGCCTGAAACGCCGATTCTCCTGCTCCTCGGATGCTGCCTGACCTGCTTTGCTTTTCCAGCACTACACTCTCGAGTCTGATCTCCAGCATCTGCAAGTCCTCACTTTCTCACTTTGCTATTTCTTCCTTGATGATAACATTTTCCCCACCCCAGAAGTTAAGGTAACTGGTCTATAATTCCCCATGTTTTGTCTACCTCCCTTTTTAAACAGTGGTGTCACACATGCTGTTTTCCAATCTGCTGGAACTGCCCAGAGTCCAGCGAATTTTGGAAAATTACCATAATTTGCTATATCTCCCGCTATCTCTTTTAACACCATGGGATGCATTCCATCAGGTTCTGGATTAGTGGTGCTGGAAGAGCACGCCCTTCCGAAACCCATGTGGCGTCTGCCCAACGGGGCAATTTCTATCTAGATGCCTTGCTATTCCTGATGAAGGGTTTGTGCCTGAAACGCCGATTCTCCTGCTCCTCAGATGCTGCCTGACCTGCTTTGCTTTTCCAGCACTACACTCTTGAGTCTGATCTCCAGCATCTGCAGTCCTCACTTTCTCACTTTGCTATTTCTTCCTTGATGATAATATTTTCCCCACCCCAGAAGTTAAGGTAACTGGTCTATAATTCCTCATGTTTTGTCTACCTCCCTTTTTAAACAGTGGTGTCACACTTGCTGTTTTCCAATCTGCTGGAACTGCCCAGAGTCCAGCGAATTTTGGAAGATTACCATAATTTGCTATTTCTCCCGCTATCTCTTTTAACACCATGAGATGCATTCCATCAGGGCCAGGACACTTGTCTACCCTTAGCTTCATCATATTGCCCAATGCTACCTCTTTCGTGATATTGATTGTTTCTAAGTTCTCACCTACGGTGTTGATGTCTGGTTAATCATGTTACGTTTGGTTGATTATTTTTGACTCAACCAGTTCAGAGATCTTGTAATATACCCCAGAACAGGTTGGATTTGAAACTGGGCTCCTGACTTTGAGGTTTTGACATAATCTCTGGGCCATAAGAGCTCCTTTTTTTTGTTTATTTTCCCCCCTCACTACTTCCATGCAGCAATAGTGCTTCTCTTCCAACACCCATGTTAAGGTGCAAGATACAGTGAAAACACCAAGTGAAAATAACTTTATTAACACTCCACCACCAGGAAGGACATCCGTCTGGCCAATGAACCAGTGACAAGCAAAGCCCAGAGCAAGTAATGCTTACATGAAAAAAGTGAAGGGGAGGATAGGTCCTAATTCAAAATAGAATTGGAGGGGGAAATAAAGCACTCCACTCCCCATGGTGACCACTTCTCCCTCCATCTCCAGGGACATCTGGGCCCGAACATAACATGGAAAAGGTGAAGACAGTCAGCCATAATGATCTCCTCTATGGCTCGCTGCCGGGAACTGTTAATGGCCAACCTAGCCAGGCACAGGAGTAGACCTATGAGGAGATCCTGTGACCTGCCCACCCCCCTCCACACTGGGTGCCCAAAGTTCAGGAGCATGGGATTGAAGTGCAACCAAAAACATCAAAGAAGATCTTTAAGAAAACTAAAAAGCAAGTGCAGATGCGAATATCCCATGCATACATGGTCCATAGACTCCACAACACCACAGAACAAACAGTTGGGCTGAGCTCCTCTTAAGTTTGATATTGACTTCAAGTTGATATGAAACAGGTTATTCAGTTATATATGAGCAACCACAAATGAAACACTGTACCTGTAAGACTGGGTGGAATGAGAAAGAGTAAGATTGCAGAAGTGAGGATCTCTCTCTCTGAGTGATGAGATAGATGTTGTCATGAAGATGTGCCATATGTAATATTACTTAAAAGACATGGGTGGCACGGTGGCACATTGGTTAGCACTTCGGTCTCACAGCACCAGAGACCCAGGTTCAATTCCCGCCTCAGGCGACTGACTGTGTGGAGTTTGCACATTCTCCCCGTGTCTGCGTGGGTTTCCTCCGGGTGCTCCGGTCTCCTCCTACAACCCAAAAATGTGCAGGTTAGGTGAATTGGCCATGATAAATTGCCCGAAGTGTTAGGTGAAGGGGTAAATGTAGGGGAATGGGTCTGGGCGGGTTGCGCTTCGGCCGGTCGGTGTGGACTTGTTGAGCCGAAGGGTCTGTTTCCACACTAAGTAATCTAAAATCTAATCGAACCTACGTTTCAAAGGATTATGCAAAAAATGATTTATTTCTAGTTTTATGGACAAACATAGCATGATCTCTCTAAAAGAGGTTATTTAAGTTTATTGTGCACATTGGAAACTACTTCTTAACATGGCTTCCCAAAAGTCACCTGACTGGTGATATTCCTACAGTCCAGGCTGGGGCTGTTTTTGAATAATGATTGGCTCAGAGAGGTTATTGTTCTATGTCGTTCACTAGAGGAAAGCCTTCCAGAAACAAGCTGCACATTTGGTCTCTCCCACTTCTGAAAAGAAAATTCTGTTATTGAGTTTCAGAAGGAAGCCCACTGCTTTTTTTTATGAAAGACTGATCAGTGACTGGGCCACACATGCTAAAATAGCAAACGACCAGACTCCAGACCATCGTACACTTTATCCTTTTGTCTTTAAGAATAAACCCTTGGCAAATTTTGTTTTCCAGAATAACAAACTCTGCACTTTTTAAAATCCTCTTTTCCTGAAGTGCATGTGCGTTTTGGGGATGTGTAAGAGAGATTAGCATTTATGCTTGTATTCTGGTTGAATATGTTAACCCATTGTCCATCTAAATTGAATAAGTGGTTTGATCATAAACCAGTATTTGTGTTTATTCACTCGTGGGACATGGGTGTCGCAGGCTGGCCAGCATTTATTGTCCTTCCTAGTTTCCCTTGAGAAGTTGGTGGTGAGCTGCCTTCTTGAACCACTGCAGTCCACATGCTGGAGGCTGATCCACATGCCTTAGGGGGGGAAATTCAGGACTTAGACCCAGCAATGGTGAAGAAGTGGCAATATATTTCCAAGTCAGGATGGTGAGTGACTTGGAGGGGATCTTGCAGGGGGTGATCTTCCCATTGTCCGCTGCCCTTATCCTTTGTCGATGCAAGTCGACTTGGGTTGGAAGATCCTGCCTCAGGATCTTTGGTGAATTTCTGCAGTACATTTTGGAGATTGGGGGTACACAGTGCCACTCCTCAGCATCAGTGATGTATTGAGATACAGTGATTAATTGGTCATTTGGGAACTGGAAAATCATTATTATTTGAGGTTGTGACCTATGGAGACTTGGAGCTGAAACAAAAATACCCTGCTCGAGTTTTGGTCAAAAATTTACTTAGATTTCAATCTCTTCAACTGGCTTGAAATCTGTTGATAAGCTTTGATCCTTCAGGGCAAAAAATGAATGAATTTACTTGAGACTGAATAGAACACCTGCCTTCATGTGGAGATGAATAATATTACACAAAAGCTTATAACTTCACAGATATTGGCTCTTGTTGCCCTTCTGGGCTAAAAACAGGCAAAATTACTCATTGTTTCTGGTACATGTCTCATGTCCCATTGATGTCTGAAATAATTCAACATCTACATGATGTTTGATTTTATGGTGACCATGTCAAATAAACATTTGGGCCTCTTGTATGTTTTCATGAGGGACTGAATATCTATCATAAACCAAATTGGGGCACAGTGCCACTCCCTAATTTCCTGTTACAAAAGCAAATTGGCCTTGCTGCCCGATCATCTCATCCATGGCACTCCTAAAAGTCACTTCCACCTTGTAATTCTACCCCCCCCCCAATCACCTGTCTCGCCAAGTCCCATTTGCAGTGGATACTGTCTGTGCACCTTTATTTCCGGTCATCAGCGATCTCTACATTGGGAGACATCTCTGAAAACTTTGCAGAGCAATCAGTTGTGCGTCTTCATGGAGCTGGGGCAGAGAATTGAATGCGTCGGCCAGAGTTTCCTCGATACTAGGAAATGCATGAGCAACAAACAATTGTCTTATCGCGGTCAGGACATGACCAATACACATTGTAGAGACTGAAGAGATTGTTTCAGAAAGGTTCCATCTGGCATTACTTTCACCTTTACACAAATATATGAGCTAAAATATTGGTACAATGAACAGCCAGGGATATGAAGCATTCCATGTTGGAATAATCACAAGAGTGTAGCTTTTGTGTGGCAATTAAGACTGGCATGCAATTCCGTATGAAAATTTCTGAAGTCAGATAATTAAGACTGATTGCTATCTGTGAAAGCTGTATTGCAAAATCATTAAGTGTAACGTCTTACTTATCGAGTACCAGACAAAAGACAGACACTGTTGCCATGGTGACTGCTGTGACATTTTTTTGCGAACAGGAGATAATTTTGAAGAACTATCAGTTTGTACATGCGCGAAGGAAGAATCACAAGAAGAGCTGTGTTGGCCATTCATCATTGATGCGTGCTTACATGAAAAACATCCATCCAATATTCTAAGTCGCTGAATAATATCAACATTGATGTAATCTATTGAGTCAGTGAAAATACCCCAGGGTATCACAGTTTTCATTATAAATGTGGTGAAAAATGAATAACATAATTTGTGTTACAGCTGGGATTTATCACTCACTTACGGGCATAAAGTATTTCGTTTCTTGATGTGTCATTCAGTGAATGGAGGGGTACTCACCTGTGTAAAATACTAACTTCCCCTGCAGCCTATCCACCAAGTGACTGTCTGTGCTGCAAAATCGTCACAGAAATCTTGCCAGAGAGGGTATGAGCACCTGCCGGTCAGTTTTGGCAGTGCATTTGCGACAGGATATGTTGCAAGGATTGAGTTGCAAGTCCTGGAGAAAGACCTGCACGTCGAGGGTTTGCCCCAAATGCTGGTGTTTTTGTGCAGAGTTTCTGGGTGGGTGTGCGGATTCTGGAGTTGCGGACATGTGCCTCAATTTATGATGAAACACTCTCGTTACATCCTCCGCTTCTCTCCTGAACAAGCCGGCCATCTGTGACTGGTGATGTTCATGGAAGTGGCAATTCAAAAAGTTGCTCAGCAGCAATATTTGGGGATCTCTGAACAGGAGTACAAAGGGATCAGAGTGATCAAGTCAGACTTATGTGAAGGAAATACAGGTGACTGTTAGAAGTGCTGGTTTTTGGTTATTTTGCAAAGAAAACAACTGAACTGCATGGATTCTGTTTCTGGGACAAGGTGCATTTGGCATTCTCTGTTGTGTTACAACTCAAACCAAGTTCTAAGATTTATTCGGCAGCTAGGTGTTGCAGTCAGGGCTTGGAAAAGGTTCTTGAGATTGTATTGCTCACAAGAAGCAAAGTGCCACCAAGTGTTTAGGACATCTCAGAGTGGAACTTGGTTGTACTTACTTGATTTAACTGAGCAAAATTAGAGCTGTGAGAAAAATAACAGAAATATTAAAGAAAAACAGATATTGCTGGAGAAACGTTACAGGTCCAGCAGCATCTGTGGAGATTTAAGAGCTAATGTTTTGAGTACAGTGATCCTTGTTCAGAACTTATAGTTGCTGAGTAAAGCTGAAGCCAAAAGGTGTTATTGCGGGGAGAAAAGGAATGAAGGACAGTAAGGCAGAAACAATAGCGGGGCAGACAAAGGGACGGATGATAATACCACCAGGGAGAAAGAAAAGCTGACAATGGGGACCACAGGTAGGTGCAAATGGATTGTCTGTGCTGAGAGCAGCCTCGTGTCATGTCAAGTGTGAGGACGGGGAAAGGACATGGAAGAAGGTGCTCCGGCCCTGAAATTATTGGACCAGATATTGAGTCCTGAAGGCTGCACGGTCCCCAGATGGAAAATGAGATGCTGTTTTTCCAGCTTGTGCTGAACCTCACTGGAACACTGCAGCGGCTCCAAAAGAGAAATGTTGGCCAAGGAACATGGTGGTGTGTCGAAGTGGCTGTCAACTGAAGCTCAAGATCATTTTTGCGGTATGTAGGTGTTCCGCAAAGTAGGTCACCCAGTCTGTCATTTGTCTCCCCAGTGTGGAGTAGGTCAGATTGTGGGCTATTTTGCATGGGGAAGTGAAAAACTGTACCAGTAAATAAATACTGGATTGCAGTGGAACATAGGAAAAGGAAACTGTTGGGACCAGAACAGTTTTGTTGCAGTCCTTGATAGTCTGGCTATTCAGAAAGAGTTTCAAGGCCAGATCAGCAACATGAAGAATTGTAACCTCATCTGAAGTTTAATTAAATTCAATTAATTGATGGAGGGGGCTACTGCTGAAAAATTGAGAAATCACATTTGATCGCATTTGATACTTTCATGCATACACTGGGATGTTTGATCACAATATGTTTCCTGTGTTTGCAAAGTGTTGATTCTGTGTTAAAAATAAGTTAAGCATGGATTGTAGATTGTAGATCTGACTTGTATCATATACAGTCATACCTGTCCGTGCGGACCAAGCTAAGCTAGTTGCACTTGGCTGCATTTGGCCCATATCCTTCGAAACCTTTCATATTCATGTACCTGTCGAGATGTCTTTTAAATGTTGTAACTAAACCTGCATCTGCCACTTCCTTTGGCAGTTCATTCCACATATGAACCAACCACCCTCTGTGTGAAACTATTGTCACACAGGTCTCTTTTAAACCTTTCTCTTCTCACCTTAAAAATATGCCTCCCTAGTTTTGAACTCCTCCAAACTAGGGAAAAGACCTTAAATATTCAACTTATCTACAGGTGACATGATTTTATAAACCTCTATAAGATCACCCCTCAACTTCCTACACCCCAGTGAGAAAAGTCCCAGCCTATTCAGCCTCTCCTTATAACTCAAACCTTCCAGTCCTGTCAACATCTGGTAATTCTTTACTGAATTGTCTCCAATTTAATAATATGCTTCCAATAGTAGAGTGACCAGAACTGTATATGATACTCCAAAAGTGGCCTCACCAACATCCTGTACAACCTCAACATGACGTCCCAACTCCAACACTCAATGGTCTTAGCAATGAAAGCAAACATGCCAAATGCTATCTTAACCACTTTACCTCCCTGTGATGCAACTTTCAAAGAACTATGTACCTGAACCGCAAGGTCTCTCTGCTCGACAGCACTACCCCAGGGCTCTTCCATTAATTGTATAAGTTCTGTGCTTCTTCGTTTTACCAAAATGCAAAACCTCACATTTATCCAAATTAAACTGTATCTGCCACACCTCAGCCTATTGGCTCAATTGATCAAGATCCTTTTGTAATCTTAAATAATCTTCTTCACTGTTAACTGTACCATCAGTTTTGGTGTCTGTGGAACCTTTTGGCTTTATTCTCTTAGTTCGCCCACTGGTTATCAGCTGTTTGTCTCCTTTAAAAATAAAGATTATTTGATTCTCAGCAGAGCATGAGGCGGTTTGGTGCTCTCACTGTAAAGTTTAGTCTGGGCACTGTAAAATGTTTCGTTAACACCTCGGGAGTGAGGGCATCATCATCTCTCTGGATAAAGGAACAGTCCTCGGAGAGATGAAGAGAAAGTTTTTTCGCTTGGCCCTTTTGCTCTTCAGAACACTCAAGCCCAGAGAAATAATTTGTTGTGAAGATCGTTCAAAGCAGAGCTTGGATCAGCTCTGGGGCACTGAAGAATTTGAGTGATATGGTTATTCGGTAGGAAAGTGGAATAGACTTTGAAGTTTATTGACTGGTGTGGTTGACTCCAGGGGCTCTGGATGATCTAATCTTGAATTATTACATTCTCAAGCAATGTTTCTTTGAAAACTTGCATCTCAACAGTTTCTTTGTCTTGCTTTTCAGGTTGAATGGCTGAAGAATGAGGAGCCGATTGATCCAAAGCGTGATCCGAACATTTACAGCACCGCAGAGCATGATCTCATCATTGAGCAAGCGCATCTCTCTGACTCAGGCAACTACACCTGTGTCGCTACAAATGTGGTTGCCAAACGACGCAGCACAGCTGCCACGCTGACCGTGTTTGGTAAGAAGTGAGACCCTGTGGCAATACAGAGGAACCTCAATTATCCGAACGAGATGGCCAGGCACTATTTCATTCGGATAATTGATTATTTAGTTAATTGATTTACTCTGGGGCTCGGAGTTTTCCGTGAAGTCTGTTCCCATTCAGGATTCTAGGCAGCAGCACAATGCACGCCACCCCTCCCCTCAACCCCATCTGCCCCCAGCCCCCGGGACAGTCGGTCTGGACACCAACAGTAAGACTGCTGCCTCCTTTGTGGGGTGAGTCTCCAAATAGCGCACACACACAGCCACATGGCCATGTTTTTACTGCAACCTTTTGACAGGTTCCACCTTTGCCCTGTACAGGACAATGTTAGAGAGATTATCTGGGGAATGGGGGTTTAGGGTTCACCCCTGTGTCGAACTCCAGGGGAAGTGTAGAGTGAGAGAGACAGAGGGCAGGAGGTCAGTCATTTGGAGACGGTGCCTGGACTGTCCAGGACTGTTCTCGGTAGTATTTCAGTGAGCCAAGTTTGTTTTTAATCAATGTATCTGTAAACAAAGACACAGTCAGGGTTGAAACAGTTCTTTGATGTAATGTTTCTATTGGGACCTTGGGATCCCTGACTGTTCAGCAGAGTCTCCGACGGAAACAAAAGAACTGAGTAGAAGTTTGAAGCTTTGTTTATCAGGAAATTGGGTGATGTGGTAGGCGAGCGTCTCTTTCCCCTTTATGAAGCAGAACAGGGAAGTTTACAGCCACCTGTGAGGGCCAGCAGAGCCCCATTAACATTTTTGACGGTTTTGACATGGGGAGAATTACGTTGACGCAGGAGGCGTCTTTGGAGCTGTCTATGTACCCTGGAGAGCTCTGGATACTCTGTCATTGAGTTTATTTGCAACAGAGACTGATACATTTCTGAGTACTGAAGAAATTGGAATAGAGGTATTGTGCAGGATCGTGGCATTGATGACAGTGGATAGCCGGTTTCAAAGAGTTTACTCCTTTTCCACATATCAAAGACAACAGACCAGATTATATGGGGACCTGTGTTCTTTGTATCTGTACCACACCTAACAACACCACCTCCCCACCCCACCCCACCCCCTTCAAAACTATCGGGTCAGTGGGGACCACATCCATGATAAAAGCAGGCTGGCCAGGGTCATGTTACACTGGAAACAGCAGTCCAGGTGACACTTTTGCCCTCATCCGGCAAAGACATCCCGGCAGATCTGAGAGATAGTCAGAGTTTGGAGGGATCTGTTGAGACTACAGCCACACCTCAAAGGAGTTTAGACTCTCGAGGCCAGACTGTAACCCCGTGCAGAGTTGAAATTGGCTGGTTCTGGCTTCAGAGCCAAGGCCGGTCAAGGGAGGAGAGCTAAAGGCAGGATATGACCTTGTAAAGGTAGTTCCCATGGGCATAGGGCTCCAACCAACCTTTCCTGATACTAACTGGCTATCTGTTTAATTCAGGCCTCCCTTTATTATGGCTTAGATAGACCATAAGAAATAGGAGCAGAAATTAGGCCATTCAGTGTGCTCGAAATGTTGAGTCTCCTCCTCCTTGGATGCTGCCTGACCAGCTGTGCTTTTCCAACACCACACCTTTTGACTCATTCAGCCCATCGAGTCTGCTCTGCCATTCAATTATGGCTGATAAGTTTCTCTAAGACCAAAAGACGTCGAGGCAGGGGAGGATGAGACCCTGTAATGACTATAAGTTTGTCATTTAATTGACTATGCCCAAGGGCAGGAGGGATGCCCAAGACATTCACTGCCCCGCCCACCTTCTCTTCGCAGTCCCCACCCTCCCTGCACCTCCTGCCCCACAAAATGAAGTTGGCTACATTTTGCAAGCTTTTGTTTTTATTAATTCTTGGGATGTGGGTGTCGCTGGCTGGGCTAGTATTTATTAGAGACAAAAAAACTGCAGATGCTGGAATCCAAAATACAGTTGACAAATAGGAGGCTGCAACAGCACAGCAGGCAGTCCTGAAGAAGGGCTAAGACCAAAACGTTGACTTCTCCACCTCCTGATGCTGCCAGATTTGCTGTGCTCTTCCAACCTCCTGTTTGTCTACTTTGGGTCAGCATTTATTGTCCAACCCTGGTTGCCCTTGAGAAGGTGGTGGTGAGCTGCCTTCTTGAACCACTGCACTGCAGATGCTATATGTTGACCCACAAAGCTGTTAGAGACGGAATTCCAGGATTTTGATCCAGTGACAATGATGGAACAGTGATATATTTTCAGGTCAGGATGGTGCGTTGACTAAAAAGTGTTGTGATGTTCTCAGGTACTTGGTTTTCAAGCTGGAAGTGGTCGTCATATTGAAAGATGCTGCCGAAGGATCTTTGGTGAATTTCTGCAGTGCATCTTGCAGGCAGCACACACTGCTGCCACTGAGTGTTGGTATGCGAGAGAGTGGATGTTTGTAGATGTGGTGCCAGTCAAGCAGGCAGCTTTGGCCTGGATGAAGTTGAACATCGTGGGTGGCACGGTGGCACAGTGGTTAGCACTGCTGCCTCACAGCGCCAGAGACCCGGGTTCAATTCCCGACTCAGGCGACTGACTGTGTGGAGTTTGCACATTCTCCCCGTGTCTGTGTGGGTTTCCTCCGGGTGCTCCGGTTTCCTCCCACAGTCCAAAGATGTGCAGGTCAGGTGAATTGGCCATGCTAAATTGCCCGTAGTGTTAGGTAAAAAGGGGTACATGTAGGGGTATGGGTGGGTTGCGCTTCGGCGGGTCAGTGTGGACTTGTTGGGCTGAAGGGCCTGTTTCCACACTGTAAGTAATCTAATCTTGAGTGTTATTGGAGCTGTACGCATCCAGGCAAGTGGGGAGTATTCCACCACACTCCTGATTATGCCTCCAGAGCTGGTGATGGAGGCAGCTACGACATGGACTTTTAAGGGATTTTTAGATAAGCATGTGAATATTCAAGGAATGGAGATATATGGACCAAAGGCAAGCAGAAGGCGTCCTCACAGTCCACTGGAGTCATGCCAGATAATTGCAGGGTGGCAAATGTTATTCCCTTGTTCAAGAAAGGGAAATGGGAAAACCCTGGGAAGGATGTAGGACCATTCGGCGCAGCCACTTTGGCGCAAGCGATTCAGCGCAGCCGGTTTGGCGCAGACCCATTTAGGCGCGGAACTGTTTCGGCTCAGCTCATATTTATTCCTTTTCAGGCTTAGTTACAAGCATTAATGAAAGCAATAAAAAGAAAAATAATGTTTATCCTCTTCAGTAAAAATGTTAAAAAGAAAATAAAAATGAAAGAAATAAGGTAAATACGAAAAATCTGAAATATGACATTTATTCAAAATTATGGGCAATCCCTCGTAAATACTCAGTCATTTCTCTCACTAAATCTTCTTACAAGTGTTTGTATTCTAGCATCTGCTTCCCTGAATTTCTTCAATTTCAACGGAATATCATTTTAATGGGTTATATTTTATTTTAATAATAACTACAAAGCACTGAATAACTACAAACTACTGAATAACTACAAAACAGTTCTGCGCCTAAATGGGTCGCGCCAAACCGGCCGCGCCAAATTGCTCGCACCTAAATGGGTCTGCACCAAAACGGGCTGCGCCAAACCGGCCGCGCTGAATCGCTCGCACCAAAGTGGCTGCGCCGAATGGTCCCACTCCGCCCTGGGAATTGCAGACCAGTCAGTCTTACGTCAGTAGTGGGCAAATTATTGGAGAGGATTCTGAGAGACAAGATTTGTGACTACTTGGAAAACCATAGTTTGATGAGAGATAGTCAGTATGGTTTTGTGAGGGACCAGTCATACCTCACAAACCTTATTGAATTCTTTGAGGATGTAACAAAACACATTGATGAAGGTAGAGCAATGGTGGATGTGGTCTACATGGAATTTAGCAAGGTGTTTGATAAGGTAGGCTCATTCAGAAAGTAAGGAACCTTGGGAAATTTGGTTGTTTGGATATAGAATTGGCTGGCCCACAGAAGACAGAGGGCGGTGGCAGATGGAAAGTATTCAGCTTGGAGCTCAGTGCCCAGTGGTGTTCGGCAGAGATCTGTTCTG
Source organism: Chiloscyllium plagiosum (assembly GCF_004010195.1). NCBI lineage: Eukaryota > Metazoa > Chordata > Chondrichthyes > Orectolobiformes > Hemiscylliidae > Chiloscyllium > Chiloscyllium plagiosum. The sequence continues at coordinate 7,020,403 of NC_057751.1, forward strand.
GGATCTCTGCTCTTTGTGAATTTTATAAATGAATTGGATGAGGAAGTGGAAGGATGGGTTAGTAAGTTTGCCGATGACTCTAAGGTTGGTGAAGTTTTGGATAGTGTGGAGGTTGTTGTAGGTTGCAACAGAACATTGACAGGATGCATAGCTGGGCTGAGAAGTGGATGGTGGAGTTCAACCTGGAAAAGTGTGAAGTGATTCATTTTGGAAGGTTGAATTTGGAAGGCAGATTGCATGGTTAAAAGCAGGATTCTTGACAGTGTGGAGGTACAAAGGGATCTTAGGGTCCACGTCCACAGATCCCTCAAAGTTGCCACTCAGGTCGATCGGGTTGTGAAGAAAGCATATGGTGTGTTGGCTTTCATTAGCAGGGGGATTGAGTTTAAGAGCTATGAGGTTATGCTGCAACTCTATTAAGCCCAGATTAGACTACAGTTGGAATATTTTGTTCATTTCTGGTCACCTCATTATAGGAAGGATGTGGAAGCTTTAGTTCAGATGAGATTTACTAGGATGCTGCCTGGACTGGAGGGCATGTCTTATTAAGAAAGGTTGAGAAAGCTAGAGCTTTTCTCATTGGAGCAAGAAAGGATGAGAGGTGATGTGATAGAGGTGTACAAGATGATGAGCACAGATAGTGAACAGCCGGTGACTTTTTCCCTGGACTGAATGGCTATTACGTGGGGGTACAATTTTAAGGTGATTGGAGGAAGGTTTAGGGGAGATGTCAGAGTTAAGTCATTTACACAGCGAGTGGAGGGTGCGTGGAATGCACTGCCTGCAGTGGTAGTAGAGTCAGATGCATTAGGGACATTTAAGTGACTCTTGGATAGGCACATGGATGATAGTAAAAGGAAGGGTACGTTGGTTAATTTGATCTGAGAGTAGGAAAAAGGTCGGTACAACATTGAGGTCCAAAAGGCCCATACTGTGCTGCACTGTGCTATGTTCTGTGTTCAATTTGGCGTCATGTTTGGCACAACACCATGGGCCGAAGGGCCCGTTCCTGTGCCATACTGTTCTATGTTCTGTGTTCTATGACTCAGAGTCAAAGGTGCACTACGTCAAAGTGCATCTTTCCCCTCGCCTGCACAGTCCCCAATAATCTGCTCATGTTCACCATTTTTAAGGCCAGTGCAGATGGATTCTTGATCACAGAAGAGTCAAAGGCTACTGAGGATACATGGGAGTGTAGAGCTGAGGCAACCAACAGATGATCCATGATTTTGTAGAATGATTGGGCACACTTGAGGAGCCAAGTGACCTGCTTGTGCTCTTCGTTCATCTGCTCACTGAGCATCTAATGTGTCTGACCCGTGTGCATTTCTTTTGCAGTGAATGGTGCCTGGTCAATGTGGACAGAGTGGTCACCTTGTAGTGTCCGATGTGGCAGAGGATGGCAGAAACGAACACGGACCTGCACCAACCCGGCCCCGCTAAATGGGGGAGCCTTTTGCGAAGGGACTTCAGTTCAGAAAATCGTCTGCTCCTCCCTCTGCCCAGGTGAGAGCCCCAACTGGAAAATGAAAGAACTGGCAAGATTGTAAACATTGAGGTTGCTTGGCAGCCACGGGGTGTACACATTGATTTTTGTCACTCTCATCATCTCAAAGTGTGGATCTGCACAGCAGACCATAAGAGCAATCAGTATTGTCATTACATTGAAATACGTTATGCTTGATAGTCATATTATTGAAACCAATATAAAACAGAGGAATTGAGCAATTTCAGCTGCTTGAAGGTAATAAATTAGAAATTCTTTTGTAACAGTACAACAATCAGAAAGGATTGAAGTGGGTGATGTTCACAGGGTTGACATGAAATCCAACCAGCTTTCTCTCATCATCATTAACATCAGTGGGACACTTACCATTCAGGAGTTGAAGTGGCAATGAAGGAATAAGTGATGAAGATTCTACAAAAAAGTACATTAGTTATGAGAGAAACACAGTTAGCGTGTCAGGCTGGTGAGTCTTCATTTGAACTGGTAAATGTTTGAGCTGTAGCTGACTTGAAGCAAGTACACTGCTGGGAAAGCTGCAAAACGGGATCATGCAGGGCAGGCAACATTAAACATTGAGAGAGTTATGCTTGAAGAGAAAGTGAGGTGATAAGGGCAAATCTGAAAACAAACAATGGGCCTAAAGACAGGAGATGTAATTGGGAATTAGAGAATCAATACTCACACCTGCCTTCAGATAATCAGAAATTGTTGAACTCTGTGCTGAGTCTGGAAGATTTGAAGTTATGATTAAGGCTTTCATAGAATCATGGGAATCCCTACAGTGTGGAAACAGGCCATTTGGCCCAACTGACCCTCCGAAGAGTATCCCACCCAGATCCATTTCCCAAACCCATTACTCTACATTTCCCCCTGACTAATGCACCTTGCGTACACATCCCTGAACACCATGGGCAATTTAGCCTGGCCAATTTGCTGAAAGTTGGGCTACTTGACTTGACGAGAAATACATTCACTCACCGGATTTGAGAGACTTTGGAACTGTGTTCAAAATAAGTTGAACTGAAGGCTCTCATTTACCTGTTCTCTCATTCCTGTCCTGAGACAGACTCCTGGTAAATCTGCTCACTTCTCTTGGCTCTCATTTCTATTCTGTAACAAGACACCCATTGACCCACTCCCTGGAGGGGAAGATGGTGGGAGGCTACAGCACTCTTTGTCATCACCGTGTCCCTTCATTGGCACTCGGCACCTTCATGCCATCCGAGGAGGTGCCATTGATGACAATGTTCATCCACCACACACATCCTTCTTGAGTGCTCTTCCTTTTCTCTGGATCCTGGGGCATAAACTACCCACTGTTTGCACCAGGAAAGTACCCTCTCCACCAGCACTCACCACACAAGAGTCTGGCCACAGCCCCAGTTTCACATTTTCATTGGTTGCTGGGCAATTGCAGCTAATCGAGAGATGTTAATGGGAAGTGGAAAACTGCACTTCACTTGCTGCTGGAGAAATGTCAGCCTCGTTGAAATCCATTGTACTGAAGGAGGCCACTCTGCCCAGACTGCTCTCAGGAACCTGTCTGTTAAGCTCCACGCCCCTTCTTCTATGTTGTTTGCAATTTCTTTTTTCCCACTACAGTAAGACTGAGAGTGATTGCTACGTTTTACTAAAGGCACCACATGCCACACTTTCTTTCACGAAGCACACATTCACTGCAAAGGAGTGTCTTCTCAAAAACACAATGGGAGAACCACAATAATGAATGGAAAACATATAAAAGGGAAATTCCGAAGAGAAGTTACAAATGAATGCTGAAGTATGACTTTGTATAATAGGTGTAAATGCATAAGACCAGAAGATATAACTGCAAATGGAGGCCATTTGCCTCATCCAATTTGTTCTGCCATTTGATCTTGGCTGATAGCTTTCACAACCCCATTCGCCTGACTTCTGTCCATAACCCTTGAAGCCCTTACTCATCAAGAACCTATCTGTCTCTGTCTTAATGACTTGGACTCCACTGCCTTCTGAGGCAATGTGTTCCAGAGCATCACCACCCTCTGGCTGAGGAAATTCCTCCTCATCTCAGTTCTAAAGGGTCTTCCCTTCACTCTGACGCTGTGTCCTGAGGTGTTGGCCTCTCCCACTTGTGAAAACATCTTCTACACATCCACTTCAGGTCCTCTTAGTATTCTGTCAGTTTCACTGAGATCCCCCCTCATCCTTCTAAGCTCCATTGAGTACGGACCCAGAGTCCTTAACTGCTTGTCCTATGACAAGCCCTTCATTACCAGGATCATCCTTGTCAACCTCCTCTGGACCCCTTTCAAGGCTAGCACCTCCTTCCAGAACTGCTCACAATATTCCAAGTCTGGCCTGACCAGAGTCTTATACAGAGTCTAGATGTGAGTGGTGTTGGAAAAGCACAACAGGTCAGGCAGCATGTGAGGGAAAATCGACATTTCGGGCAAAAACCCTTCATCAGGAATGTCGATTTTCCTGCTCCTTGGATGCTGCCTGACCTGCTGTGCTTTTCCAGCACCACTGTAATCTAGACTCTGATCTCCAGCATCAGCAGTCCTCACTTTCGCCAGAGTCTTATACAGCCTCAGCAGTACATCTCCGCTCTTGTAATCATTGTTTATTGGTTCAAGTGGCAAAGTTTAAAAGAATAATAGGACAGTGAGTGGCCTTGAGGTTATTTTATTGGACAAATAATCAAGAAATAGGAGTTTAAATACAAATTGTGGCTGGAGAGAAATTTAAATTCAATAAATTAAGTGTCCCTGGAGAAATAATCTTGTATCAGCAATATGGGCCATGTAACTCCAGGATTATTTTAAAGACCCAACTCATTCTCTCCTGTCCTTTTACAAAGAAAATTTGCTCTCCTCACCCACTCAAGCACACCTATTCTTAATCTGCCTTCTGCAATGGCTTAGTAAACTGGAGAAAAACATAAACTGTTGAGAAACTCAGCATGGTCTGGCAGCATCTGAAGAGAGAGAAAAACAGAGTCGCCTCAAGGAGCAAATTACTGCAGATGATGGAATTTGTATTGAAAACAGCATAGGCTGGAGATCACAGCAGACAAGCGGGAGGCTAGAAGAATGCAACAAGCCAGGCAGCATCCATGTAGAAAGAGCAAGCTAACATATCGAGTCTCGATGACTCTTCATCAGAGCTGAAATGAAGTTTGGAGGGGGTGGCTTTTATGCAATAGTGTGGGAGAGTTGAGTGGTGTGCAGGTAGTGGGTGCAGAGTGCTAGCGGAGAAGAGATATTAATAGTTCAGATTTAGTGATTGGAATGTGAGAATGGCAGAGCAATGGTGTGTCTAACCGCCAGACTTGAAAGAGAAGACAGTCCCACTGGGGTGGGGGGAGGGGAGAGAGGACATGGTGACAGGGAATGTAATAAGTAAAGCTAAAAGAAAGAAATGGGAGTTGGTTCACAATCTGAAGGTGTTGAATCCAATATTAAGTCACAGAGTCGTAGAGCGATACAGCAGGTAACAGACCCTTCGGTCCAACCCGTCCATGCCGACCAGATATCCTAAGTTAATATAGTCCCATTTGCTAGCACTTGGCCCATATTGCTCTCTAAACTGTTGCTATTCATGTACCCATCCAGATGCCTTTTAAATGTTGGAATTGAACCAGCCTTCACCACTCCCCCCGGCAGTTCATTCCATACACTCACGATCCTATGCTTGAAAACGTTGCCCCTGAGGTCCCTTTTAAATCTTTCCCTTCTCACCCTAAACCTCTGCCCTCTAGTTCTGGACTCCCCCATCCCAGGGACAAGACCTGTCTATTTACCCAGTCCATGCCCCTCATGATTCCAGAAGGCCATAAGCTGCCTAGTCTGAAGATGAGATGTTGCCCCTTGCGTTTATGCTGTGATTCACTGGAGCACTGCAGCGTGCTGATGACAGACACATGGGCATGCAAGCAGAGTTACCTCTGCTCATTTATGAATCTTCTTCAGAACTGTACAGTACCAAATTCCAAATAAATCATCATCGATTGGAAAGATTAACTGAGTTTATCTTTTCACAGATGCTCCCAGACCTGCTGAGTGTCAGCAGCACTTTTGGTTTTTATTTCAAATTTCCACCATCTGTCGTGCTTTGCTTACATTTCCACAAGACACTGAAGTGTATCAAAAGATATAAGCATGATTTTTTAAAAAAGTGGTTCAGTAATTTTTGAAAGGTTAAGGCAAGAGGGGTAATAAACGCTTCCCTTGCCAGCAACATGCACATTCAATTCATGAATTTTTTAAAAAACGTGTTGATCTCTGATCCTTGCTCCTTCCACTGAGTTCAGTTCTAAAGTCTGTCATTAGCACCCCGACTCGTTAAGACTCAAATCAGACTTTCTCATCTGCATGAGCTCCGTTTCTAATTTTATTAAGATCCCTTAGCAAAAAAAAACAGCTGAGCCCTTTACAAGTTGAATCAAAGCCAACGTTGCCATTTAGAATGTGCCAGATATTTTGTCTTAAATCTCTCTTTGTTAATCATTTGATCATAATCTTTAAAGTGTATTCAGAGAGGAGCTTGCATCTGTTGAGTTATTGAATTAGTGGAACGCTTTTTGCAATCAAGATTTATTGTTGAAACATTGGGGGATAGATCTTCTCTCTCAAGGTGTGCTAATTTTAAGGAATTTTAGCTTTAATTCAAGATATAATTAGGTTGTCTGGATTTATTCTGTGCAGAAGCAAGAATCCAATGCAGTCAGCACTCTGCAAACCCTCCTCGTGGAGCAAGTGCAATGTTCATCCTTATCATAATCAAAGTCGAAAGGAAAAGGAGGAAGCTAAATGGCCAGTTACCTCAAGTCTGTTCTGCCATTCATTGACATCGTACATAGTCTCTATTGAAACTCTATATTCTTGCCCGAGTCACATATCCATTAAAATCTGTCGATGTCAGCTTGAGATGGTATGTTGTACCTGACTCCCTGATCTATAAAAGCTGCAACAGCGGAAAGCAGCTCTGACTTGGCCACTTGAAAATGTCAATTGGCAACTTAGCAAGGATCAATCTGTCAATATTCATACCACTGCCGGTGGGGCATGGCAGAAGGTAGACTTTGGTCGCTCCCTTCCCACATCATTTTGCCAGCCTTCTTGCCTCACAGCCTGCCCTCAAAGAACCAGGAAAATTCTTATCTCTGCATCTTATACTGAGATATCCTCTGTGATGCATTGGCAGGTTGCTGTTTTTGGACATGCTGCGTAGACCATTCAATCATTCACAAACATTGACATTTGTAGAATCAGTTGCGTGAAAAAGCTTGCTGATTTTTCTTTTGTCCTCTAAATGTTAATGTTTGTAAAAATCTAACAAATTAGATCAATGTCTGCCCCCCAGCATCTGGTATTTATAAATATGGAAAATATTTTCACCAAGTATACATGGTTGTGCCAACATGTGTCAATGAAAGCCCTTCTTACAATTTGTAGAATACATATCATTATTAAGAGAAATCATGTTTGTGGCTAATGATTTGCTGATGCCAATTTATAGCTCAATCAATTCAACTGGCCTTCACATAATTGCATAAATTTGAACAGAATTCACAGGACATTTAGCTGACTGGTCCATGCCAGCGTTTATGCTCCATCTGAGCTTCACTAGCCTTAATTCATCAAATCCCATCTGTACTCGTTGAGCTTCCCACGAAAGTTATTGATGTTATTTGTCTGAATAACAGTGGTTAGCACTGTTGCCTCACAGCGCCAGGGACCCAGGTTCACTTCCAGCCTCAGACAACATGAAGTTTGCGCATTCTCCCCATGTCTGCGTGGGTTTCCTCCGGGTGCTCCGATTTCCTCCCACAATCCAAAGATGAGCAAGTGAGATGGATTGGCCATGCTCAACTGTCCATCATATCCAGGGACGTGACGGCTAGGTAGATTAGCCATGGGAAATGCAGAGTTAGGGTAATGGGGCTGTGTATGGGTGGGATGCTCTTCGGAGGGGTTGGTGTAGTCTCAATGGGTCTAATGGCCTGCTTCCACACTATCAGGATTCTTTAATTCAACATCTTGCCCACCGAAAATTCCACACTTGAGCTATGCCCTGGCTAAATAAAAAGTTCTATAGTTGAATTTACGAGTGATTGTCACAGATATGTGACTCTTTGTTTTGGTCTCCTCCACACCTCAAAACAATTGAACATCTGCCCTCTTGAACTTTTTCATACTCTTAAGCATCTCAGTCAGGTCACTGCTCTGAATCTCTTTCATGGAGAAAAGAGCTGGTGCTTTTTCAGTTTTTCCAGACTGGAATAGCCTCTCAGGTTGGTCTCGTCCTTCCAAATGTCTTTTGGACTTCCTCCAGCATCTTTTATTTTTGACCATGCCCACTACAGTTTTAATTGGCTATTGTGAAAAATAAACAGATGAAATAATTAATGTCGGGTCATGGCAACTTCTCGATAATTGTCACCGGTCATAAATATTGTTGTGTCGACAGCATCACAAAAGAAGAGGGCATGCTGTCTCACCTGACTTTTCTGTAAGTGAGATTCCTTAAAAATGAAACCTGTTTCTGCTTCTTCCTTCCATTCATTCGTAGTGGATGGTGCCTGGGAGCCCTGGAACGTGTGGTCACCCTGCTCCTCCGAGTGTGAACACCAAAGAGTCCGTGCATGCGTGGCTCCTGAACCGAGGTATGGCGGAAAATTCTGCGAGGGGCTGAGCCAGGAGTCTAAGAACTGCACCGAGGGACTCTGCATTCAAAGTATGTAGTGCCATCGCAGTATTTCGTCAAACAACGGGAAACTAAAACCCACTTATGTTTGTTGATTTAAAGGCAGCCTGTTGTGACTGTTTTCAACACAGCGTTGGTTTTTTACAGACATAAGTTATCTCAGGATCAAAGATGACTCTGAGAAAATGAGTTGCCAAGTCTTACAGTTAAAAGAACAGGAAGCTCCAGCATTCAAGTGCAGTGACAAACCTTAATCCAATTCATGTTTCTCACATACTTGATGTGTTGCACTGAGAAATCCAAATAATTTTGTATCCTAATTGTCACTTGGTAAATCAACATTTGCTTTTATTCCAGAAAGCAGTAGCCATTGCACCTAGACATGGGTCTTGATTGGAAATGCTTTACAGAGGGAGGCACATTGGCCTAATGGTTAGCACTGCTGCCTCACGGCGCCAAGGGCACAGGTTTGATTCCACTCTCGGGTCACTGCCAGGAGTTTGCACATGCCTGTGTAGGTTTCCTGTGAGAGTTCTGGTTTTCTCCCAGGTCCAAAGATGTGGAGAATCGGTGGATTGGCCATGCTAAATTGCCAGTAGTGTCCCCAGATGTGCAGTCTAGATGGATTAGCCATGGGAAGTGCAGGCTTGTTGGGTTGGCAGGGGGGTGGTTTCTGGTTGGGATGCACTTCAGAGGTGCGGGGTGGACTCAATGGGCCGAATGGCCTGCTTCCACACTGTGTGGGGATTCTATGATGGGATTGGGCAACATAAAGAAAGAGTATTATTTCCTTCACTTGAATTTTCTGAATTTTGAGTAATCCAGTTCCCCTTCACACCCTTTCTATTTCTCTTCTGCACTGTCACATTCTTCACACCTGCATTAAATTTGGATTTACTTTTAGTTTCAGAAACTGAAATTTTCAACAAAAAATTAATCTCATGAAAAATCTAAGCTTTTCCAATTTTTTCTCAAAGGTTCTTCACTTCTTCAAGGATATAGGGATAACACAGATTGCAGCACACTCTGTGTTACAAACATGTTGGTCATCATCTGTGTGCTGCTCAGGATCTGTTAATTGTTTAAACTCCTTGTACTTTATTATTGTGTCTGCCTCCTCTTCTGTTTTTGCATATGTCAACATCATCCAATCCAATGTAAAAGAAATCCCAAGTTTTTTAAAGGCATCTGAACTGTACAAGGATCATAAAAGGCTCCTAGGGACCAGAAAGAGGACAAAAATGTGGAAGCAGAGGCCATGACTGAGATAGTAAATGAATATTGTATGTCTGTCTTGACCAAGGCTGAAGGTGCTGCCAAAGTCACAGTGAAAGAAGAGAAATCTGAGTCTCTAGCTTGATGGAATATTGACAAATGAAGAAATTAGAAGGGTTGTTTGTACCTAAAGTTGATAATTGATTCAGGCTGGATGAGATGCAGCCATGATAAGAGAGGGAGGTAAGGGTGGAAAAGAATGGAGGCAGTGGTGACATTTTTCAGTCCTCCTTAGATATATGGTGGTGCCAGAGAGCTAGACAACTGCAACTGTTATTCAAGAAAATTTGTGTAAAGGATGAGTCCAGCAGCTACAGATCAGTCAAATTAATCTCAGTTGTGGGAATGCTTTCAAAAGTGATCATTTGGGGTGGAAAAATTAACACTAACGTGGACAATTTCCACTCCATTAAGGAAAGCAGATAGATTTGTTGAGGACAACTTGTGTTGATCTATTATGATTGAGATTGTTGAGGTCACAGAGGGTTGACTAAAGCTGAGTGTGGTATGTGTAGAGTTCCAAAATGCATTTCATTCATGCCAAGCATGTTGCTGACCGTGGAACAAAAAGGACAGTGAATAACATGGCTATGAAGCCTACTGGATGACAGGAGACAGAGAGTAGTGGCGACCATTTCTTTTTGGAGGAGAGTATAAAGTTATATCTGCCAAGGGTTGGGTATTCATACTACTGCCTCCCTAGGTCTGTTTTAAGGGTAACAAACTTGCAAGATACACAGTTTTCAACACTTGCAGTTAACACAAAACGTGGAAGTATTGAGAACTGTGAAGAAATACAGTGGACTCAAAGAAACAATCTGATTGAATCGGCAATTGTGGCAATGCAATTTAATGCAGCCAAGTGTGAAGTGATACATTTCAGAGAAAGAACAAGGAGAGGAAATACAGAATCAAGATCTAACACTGTGAAGGTTTTTGAAGCAGAGATACGTGAGGGATGTATGCGCAAGTTGTTGAAGGTAGGAGGTAAAATTGAGAAAGTTGTTAACAAGCCAATGAGATCCTAGGTTTTATAAATAACTTGCTACAGTACAAGAGTACAATACTTCTGTGAAGCACAGGTTCAGCCTCAAGTTGGGTATTGTGTCTAAGTTTGGGTGTTACACACTGAGAAGGATGTGAATCATTAAAGAGGTTGCAGAACAGATGTAATAGAGAGATCCAGGAACACACACCGGTCTGACTGGAAGAAATGTCCAGGATTTTGACCCAGCAACAGTGAAGAAACGGTGATTCTGTCTCAAGTAGGATGCTGTGTGGCTTGGAGGGGACCTTTTACTCGGTGGTGCTCCCATGCATTTGCTGCCCTTGTCCTTCTCAGTGGGAAATGTTGCAGGTTTTAAAGGAAGCTTACCGGATTTTGAGAAGATTTGTAGCTCAGGTTGAGGTTCTGGATGTAGGTTTGCTCGCTGAGCTGGAAGGTTCATTTCCAGACATTTTGCCACCCTACGAGGTAACATCTTCAGTGGGCCTCCGGGCGAAGCACTGCTGATGATTCCTGCTTTCTATTTATATGTTTATAAGTAAAGAAACTCAAACATTTAAAGGAAGCTGTTGAAGGGAGCCTCAGTGCAACCTGTAGATGGTACACACTACTGCTTCTGTGTGTCGGTAGTGGAAGTAGTGAATGTTGAAGGTGGTGGATAGGATGCCAGTCAAGCGAGCTGCTTTGCCCTAGATGTTATTCTTGACTGTTGTTGGAGCTCAACTTATTCAGACTTGTGGAGAATATTTTATCACCCTCCTGACTTGTGCTTTGTTGATGGCAAACAGGGTTTGGGGAGTCACTAAGTGAGTTATTTTCTTCAGAATCCCTGACCTCTGCCTACACTGTTGTGTAGGCTGGCCCAGTTCTGTGTTGGTAGTGGGAGATTCCAAGATGGTAGTGCCATTGAAGGTCAAGGATAGATGATTAAGTACCGTTCTGTTGGAAATGGTGTTGCCTGGTAATGGTCCCCTGCTCAAATAAGTCCAACAGCAAGCTGAGGAGAAGCTTCTTTGATGAGACTGAATGTGACTGGAATGGAGAGCTTATATTTGATCTGTCTGTTATGGGATCATTTAGCTCCAACACATTCTGATTCTGTCGCAAGAGCAGGTCAGAAAGTAGGACTTCTGTGACAAACAACTCACCTCCTGACTTCCCATTGCCTGTCTATCACCTACCAGGCACAAGTCAAGGGTGTGATGAAATACCGTGCACTTGCCTGGATGGGTGCAGCTCCAAGAACACTCTAGAAGTTTAACGCCATCCAGGACAAAGCAGCCCAATGCCACTGTTGCTGGGACAAAGTCTTTGGAACTTTGATAGATATCCCAAGAACTGCAGTGATTGAAGAAGACAGCTCACCCCGACCTACCACAGGACCTTTAGTGATGGGCAAAAAGTACTGCCCTAGCCTGAAACGATCACCTCCCACAAATTAATAAAACAAATCCTAAAAGATGTTCAGACATGGAACTTAGGACCACGGAGAGCAGTTAGACAATGGGCACAAATAACATAAGGGGAAGTAGGTAAGCAAATGAAGGAAGTAGAAAGGAACGGAAGAATAATCTGATCAGGTCAGAAAAAGAATGGGGATGATGTGGTTATGGTGAATGCACACCATTACTATTCTTTTGGGCTTATTTGGCAGAATGGCCTGCTTCTGTGCTGGAAACACTTTGTAATAGCATACACGGGTAGCCAGAAAGCCCTGAGAGAAAGATGTCGGGTTGCTAGCCAGACCTCCCTTATGATAGGACAGACAATTAGACACTGGACTGGATGGGTACAGATGCAGCCAATGGAACAATGGCAAGGAGAGACAGAAAATAAACTTTTTTTTTAAATCAAAAATTACACCTGCATCCTATTTGCAAAAAAAATAAATTGCTTGTTCTGTCTTTGGTTAGTGTCAGTGATGGAGCTTGCAAGGAGGTATTTTCATTGTCACAGCCAGCAGTCAGAATTGTTTGCCTCAAAACGAATTGGCAGCAGCTTGGTTAAGGCTTGCTCTTTGCCACACAATCGTGGGTTCTAAACCACAGTGTGTCTGACACTTGGCCCGTCCACTTTGTTGAGTTTGCCAGGTTGTCGTTAAGAGTTGCTCGGCAAGACACAGGGGAAATATGAATCCTGTCAATCACACTCCATGGTGATGTGCCCCCTACTAACCAATCAGACATGCATTGAAAACTACTGAGAGCATCTGCAGTCCACTTGTGACCCAATCCAGCTGGCAAAATGCTGCAACAAAAAAAAACAGTGTAAACAGAAACTGAAATGAAAAACTACATTTGCACACAAAGATTTTGCACGCATACTGTTTACTTGCTCTGTTCGTTTCAACAGGCCAGACACCTCTGCAGGAAGTACAGCCTCAAAGTAAGTGTTTCTAATTATTCTATTTTCAATTTATTATAAATAATGTTTTCTGATAAGGTAACTGCAGATGAGGGAGGTCATGTAAATCCAATTTTGCTCAGTTCCTAAAAATAATCTTAACAGCCTCACATTGGCCATTTCAGGATAATGTCCTCTTGAATCACCTTTAAGGAATGCTTCGATTGAGTTTATTGTTATCATTTAGCTGAGAGTATGTTTCTATGAATCTTCTCCCAGTCGCCTCCTTTCAAGGTGAGTACGTCCCCGTATCTCTGGTCTTTCCTCAGAAGTTATTCCTTTGATACAATGGATCAGCTCCAACAAGAAACAACGTTGTATCGTGTCTCTTATATGGAGAGACATCTGCCAGAACTTTACAGTAATGGGATGTGGCATGCAATAAATCATATTCTGTTTTATATTTTAATACATTCTTCTGTACACCACCTTCATAGTTTGGATATTTGCCTTGTGTCTTTCAGGGTCAATCATTCCATTTTTCAGACAACCTGCAGTTTGGTCTGATGCTCCCACATCGTGAAGGCATTGCACCCCATTCTGCAATTACATATATTGTTCTTTTAAATCAATATATGTTCATTTGTTTCAACTTTTTGGATTTTCACATTTTAAGACACACAAGTGAGAAAGGATAGTCTTTGCCAAACTCAAGCTCAAAGGTCAACACACACCATAGGGCATTCTACTCGTTAAAATTAAAATTAACCATACAAGCGCAAGCAGTCACGTGTGCTGCCAGGATGCATAACTTCGCATGAGGAGATTGAATTTGTAAAATGTACGTGCCTGATTGTGTACTGCATGTGAGTTTCAGTTTTAACCACATATTGAAATATTCTTTGACCATGGTCAGTGATAAGGTGCAGCTGCAGAAGTCAATTGCTTTCTGGCAAAAATTTGGAATTAAACCCCAGAAATGTTCTATAATATAATCTTATATTAAATCAGACTTCTATTTAAGAGAGGAGTGAACCGATTTAAACACAGTTGTTCAAATAGCAAGAAAAAAAGGACTGAGGTGAATACATTAAACATTGAAGCGTGGAAATCATTCAGCTTAAAGTTCATGATTAAGTATGCTAATTGTGCGGCTTAGTCAGAAACCTCTGGACATGCCTGCTACCTCGGAACAGTTGTGTTTATCAATTTTCCTATTCCGTCTGCTGTTCACGTCCCTGTTTCATGTAAGTTTTATTGTAGAGCCTGCTGAGAGTACAATTATTGACTTTCTTAATACGAGTGTGAGGACAAGACAACGGGAACTCGGAGCTTTTATTCTAATTCGCACAATTTGTTTTGCTTCCTTTAAAACCTTAACAACGTGAGAACTAGGAGGAGGAATGAAGAATTTGACCCCTCTTGCCTGGTCTGCTGATCATTGAGATCAGACTGACTTTCTCCCTCTGCTCGACTCTCTTGTGTGGACCCTCTATTCCTTGATTCCCTTGCTGGATATCAATCCACACCATGATCCATTCAAACGTTCAAGCGGAAAAGCATTGGGAACAAGACTGTTCCACTTATTCTGATTTAGTGATTCTCATTGTCTGACATAGATTTTAAGTATGTTTGTCAGATATCTTCAAAACGTAAAATGCTTTGCAGGTGCTTAATGGGAGTAAGTGCATGTCAAGCCCAGTCATGGTTATTACAGTTGTAGAACATGTCACATGGGGATGATCAAAGCCTTGGTTGGAGAGATAGTTTAACAAGATATGCTTAAAGGCAGAGAAATTGTGTTAGGGGGATCCTATCAATGAAACGAAGATAACTGAAAGATCATCAACATCTTAGCCACTGTCCCCTACACAACCGACATGAATAAAAACTGAAAGAACTGCGGATGCTGTGAATCAGAAATAAAAGCAGAAATTGCTGGAAAAACTCAGCTGGTCTGACAGCATTCGTGAAGACAATTCAGAGTTAACGTTTCGGGTCTGGTTCTGGGGAAGGGCTACCAGAACCGAAACATTAACTGATTTCTCTTCACAGATGCTGCTAGACCTGCTGAGCTTTTCCAACAATTTCTGTTTTTCTAACCTACATGAGCTGGATGCTAGCAAAGAAATTAGAATGAATTGTTCTCCAATGCTGCTCTTCTCCCAAGTAATCAAGTTATTTTAAAGAGCAGCATTTTGTGTTCTTCATTTTGATTTGGAGACATTTATAGAAGCATTTCCTGAAAATGAAACCAAGAATCTCACGCAGTAGAAGTTGGATTTAACTTGTTTAGACACCCAGCCATTTTTCAAGGCCACTCAACATGTTCAGTGGGCAGCATCTAAACTGATGAGTTTCTGAAACAACTGCCTCCTCATCAGATCCTTTCAGAGGATGGTCATTTGTGTTTCTGGTATTGCCTTGACAGAGGATAGCCTCTGAGCCAGAGTTTGTTAGTTCAAGTCCCACTCCAGCTCTTGATCATAAAAGTATAGGCAAACACCGACAGAGCAGTGTTCAAGGAAGGCTGAAGTGTTGCAGGTGCTATCTTCTGGATGCAATGTAAAAGAAAGGCATTGTTAGCCCTTTCTATTCTGAGATATTGTTGCGAGTATTTCTAAATGCAACCCTGTGACCTTTGGACACAACAAAGGAATTCACTGAAGAAATTAAACATTTTCAACTTACTGGGTTCCAGAAAAAGAAACCATTTTGTTGCAGAGAGCTGACGTAACCGCATGTATCTTGTTCTTATTAGTTTGCGAAATGGATTGGCGTTGTTTTAAAACAGCTGCAACTGGTTAATTGTCTTCAGGTGGCTTAAGTAATATAATCATTAGGTGTTATGAGCATATTCATTACGACAGAATGTTTGTTAATCGTACCATGACTGAAACCAAACTGTCAGTAAACCAAACAGTGACATGTGCATGGGCAGATAGGAAGTTAAAATGTGTTCTCCTTCACTGAATTCCATTGGGCATTAAATGCCACTGGAGATTCCGTTTTCATGTACAGATGCCAAACTTCCTTTTGCTCATCTTTCACATCATATTGCATCTGATTCGAGTGTTGTCGGTTCGTAAAACAAAGTCTTACAGTTCTTCTGCTCCCCCCCCCCCCTCCAAAAATGTATCTGCAGTTCTCGTGCAATCAGTTATGTTGAGGTTCCATGCATGCTTGCTGCCGAATGAGCCAGTGGTGTGTGCACAGCAAGATCCCACCACAAACAGATGGCTGTTTGAAGAACATTGGTCTGGATGGGCCGCACTGCCAAGCCAGAATCTATTGGCCTTTTGATCATTTCTGTGAAAAATGCATCCGTTTAGGCAGACATTGCACAGACTTTTAACATTGCTTGGATGTTTTCACTTCCGTGCAGACAATATTTGTCCGTAATACAGAATGGGTAAAACATTGTGGCTTGACGTGCACAGAAATAGTCAGTTCCAGCTGCCACCATTGCAAATATCTGACAGCTTGTCTGAGGAGGAGAAAGATCCGCAGAGTTACATCTCATGTATTTGACTTCTCTAGGTATTGAAACCAACAGCGATGTGGCTCTATACTCTGGCCTTGGCGCAGCAGTGATAGCCGTCGCAGTGCTTGTGGTGGGCATCACATTATATCGAAGAAGTCAAAGTGAATATGGTGTTGATGTTATTGATTCTTCGGCTCTGGCCGGTGGCTTTCAGTCCTTCAACTTCAAGACTGCCAGACAGGGTTAGTATCTGCTTCCTTACATTACTTCAGACTAACTGTTGCAGGGTTGTTCTTTTGAGTGGCATGTGTATGAGGTGAGAATGAGCGGCCAGGTCAGTCGATGTTTTCAATGCTCAAATGAGACATAAGGGCCAGGGAATAGTCCACCAAGACGTTCTGGGGAAGGAAGATACTTAAGGCTTGTGTGATTTTCACAAACACTTGTTGCGTCTTGTGAAATGATAAGGTGAATCTTAAAAAAAAGATCAGAAGGGCTTTTGGAGAATGGGTGATGTTAGATGCAGGAAAGTCGATGGTAAGTCTTCAGGTCATTTTTTAAAAAAAATTTTCGTTTATAAGATACTGGCAAGTCCATTTGTTTATTGCCTATCTGTAATTGTCCATGAAAGTGTGTTAGTGAGCCGATTTGTTGAAGGGCTGCAATTCGTTTGGATAGGGACACCCAAAGTGAGGAAGGGAGTCCAAGATTTCAATCCACTGATAAAAATTGAATAGGTTCGCACGGGAGATGCCCCTCCAGCTGGCTGATGTTCCTGTCATCATTGAGGACTGTGGCAATCTTGCAGCCTCACGGGAGACCCATTAACCCAGTATCTGGAAATCTATTCATCCCAGCAGGACGAAAAAGAACACTAAATCCCACGTTTGCTACATTATTAGAAATATCAATCATTTAGAATTACGGAATCCCTACAGTGCAGACGCAGGCCCTTTGGCCCATCAGGTACCTACTATGCAAAGAGCAACCTACCCAGATCCACCCCATCCCTGTAACCCTGCATTTCCCATGGCTAACCCACTGAGCCTGCACATCCCTGAACACCATGGGCAATTTAGCTTGGCCAATCCGCCAAACCTGCACATCTTTGGACTGTGGGAGGAAACCAGAGCACCCAGAGGAAACCCACTTGTATAATATGCAAACTCCACACAATCACCAGAGCCTGGGATTGAACCCAGGTACCTGGCGCTGTGAGGCAATCGTGTTAACTACTGAGCCACCATGCCACCCTGAGTGTTCTCAGTGATATGTTGCAAATGGAAAAGAAACCAAGGAAAATCTCATTCACAGTGCCGTTCTTAAGGCTTTAAAATCTTTATGCCATAATATTCCTGCTCTAGTTGCATCCTGCTGACACGGTTGTGTGTGAGTCAGTGATTTCTGCATCTCATTTGCGTTGTTGGTGAAAGACATTGACCTTATGCCGCGTGCAGCTCCGAGGGGAAGGAGAACAATCCAAAGGCTAATTCACCTCAGGTCATTTTCACACAGCTCCTCAAGGCCAGCTTGGGAGAGGGAGGCATTGGCACAGTTCCCTGGATAATGTGCAATTGACCCACTTCAGCGACTGCTCTCCAGTTTAGTATTCACAGAGGTAGCAACAGACCCTGTTAATCTGCTGTCTGAGTGTGTGAAACGTGAAATGACTTTAAACTTGAAACAGAAGTAAGTATAATAAAGGTCATTGTCATTTTGTGGACTATTGTTCCATGGAGATTAATGGAATGCCGCTTACTGTGGGAAAAGCAGAGTCTTAAAGGAAGTAGACTAATAAGTTCAGCACAGTAATTTTCTATTTGAATCATTGTAATTGCTATCATAATTGCATACGAGTAGACTTAGACAAAAAGCATTCCCCACTAGAATAAACAGATAAACTGAATCAATTGAAAGCACTTTATTCGACAGTTATTGTCATTGACAAAATGTTCTGTCTGCTGTGTGCACAGCTGATTAATACCCCCGCAAAACCTCTTTGTAATCAGATTGAATTTTCTGAAAACATTGGGTCAGTGTCAGTCACTAGGACCTACTTCGCATTGATTGATTTATTGTAAATTGTTTGTTTGGAAATCCTAATAACTTGCTCTGAAGTTCATTTATGGGAGAATTTCTGACCCAGTGTGCCACCTGTGATGATACTATGGCTTTAAGAGGTGTATTTCGTCCTGGGTTTCTTTTTAGGAAGAAAGGTTGAAACAGGGGTGACAAGCAGTCTCCTCCAAAACAATAAAGTAGACAGCTTATGAGATCTGGGGACTTTTTTTTAAGTTGGAACAATGGAAGCAGCCTGAATGGGTGGGGTTAATCTCCCACAGAACCAAGATCTTTTTTAGTTTTAGCCTTCAGTAGCAGTTAGAGTCATAGGGTCATAGAGTCCTACAGCACACGCCAGTCCATTTGGTCCATGCTGACCAAAATGTCCGTCCACGCTAACCCCATTTCCCTGTATCTGGCCCATATCCTTCTAAACCTTTCCTATCCATGTATTTGTCCAAATTAATCTTAAATGTTGTTATTGTACCATTATGGCTGGCAACTCATTCCATATGTGTACCACCCTCTGTGTAAAAAAGTTACCCCTCAGGTTCCATTTTATTCTTTCCCCTCTGACCTGAAATGGATGCCCTCTGGTCCTCGATTTCCTCACCCTGGGAAAAGAAGACTGAGTACATTCACCCTATCCTTGCCGCTCATGATTTTATACACTTTTATATCTCCTGTGCTCTAAAGAAAAAGTCCGAGCTTGTCCAACCTCTCCCTATAACCCAGCCACGTGAGTCCTGGCAACATGCTTGTAAATTTCTTCTGCACGCTTTCCAGTTTAATAACATCCTCCCTCAAGCAAGGTGACCAAGGTGACCACCATATTATAAGAAAGATGTGGATGCTTTGGAACAGGTTCAGAGGAGGTTTAAGAGGATGCTGCCTGGACTGGAGGGCTTATCTTATGAGGAGAGGTTGACTGAGCTCGGACTTTTTTCATTGGAGAAAAGGAGGAGAAGAGGGGACCTAATTGAGGTAAACAAGGTAATGAGAGGCATAGATAGAGTCGATAGCCAGAGACTATTTCCCAGGGCAAAAATGACTAACACGAGGGGTCATAGTTTTAAGCTGGTTGGAGGAAAGTATAGAGGGGATGTTAGAAGCGGGTTCTTTACACAGAGAATTGTGAGTGCATGGAATGCGTTGCCAGCAGCAGTTGTGGAGGCAGGGTCATTGGGGACATTTAAGAGACTCCTCGACATACATATGGTCACAGAAATTTGAGGGTGCATACATGAGAATCAGTGGTCGGCACAACATCGTGGATTGAAGGGCCTGTTCTGTGCTGTACTGTTCTATGTTCTATGTTCTCTATGTTCTATGTTCTAAAACTGAACACAATATTACCAAGTGCAGCCTTGCCAACATCCTGTACAACTGCAATGTAACTTCCCAGCTTTTATACTCAATGCCCTGATGAATTGCTACTGGGGTCTTGAAGGTGGATGTGGAAGCTGTCTCTGTTACAGCTGAAGGTTCTCTTTCTGCTGCTAGAATTGCATGTGAGACCATCTATTTTACTGAATTTACCTTTGCCAAGGTTGTATTTATGGAATGATACCATATTGAAACAGTTAATGTTTAGTAGTTCAATAATCTATTCTGTTAAATTATTCCAATTCTTCCTTTCACCGTATTTTAACTATAATGTATGGATGGCATGTGTTTTGCTTTTAGACTGGTAGTTGGAGCACTCAAACTACATTTGGAATGTAAGGCCTGACACTGGCCTTTAAAATATGAAAAAGTTACAGTCCAAGCTATCTTCTTCATATATTTTGAGGGGGTTTGGTCTGGTCCATAACACACCTCCTTCAGAGGAAACAGTCAATTTGGACCATTGGGCACTGAGGAAGAGTCATGGGACTCAAAACATGAACTTGATTTCTCTTTCCCGGACACTGTCAAACCTACTGAGTTTCTCCTGCACTTTCTACTTGCATTTGTGTCCCACTGACATTGGACTGCTGAAGACTGTGTGGTGGTTTTCGATGTCTTATTTGCTGTGGCACCTACTGAAAGCAGGAACCAGTCAGGGTTCAGTCGTACAGATCTTATCAACCTTTCAGCTGCCATGGCCGTTAAAAATTATGCCCAGTCACTTTTCTCATCTGGCGTCCAAACCTGCAGTCACCAGGGGGCTAAACCTTGTTGTATTAATTCATCCCCCTGTGATTTTGAGGCCAATTGTGGTGCTTCAATATTCTGTATACACAAACCCAAAATTTAGAAACAGTACCATGCAGAAAGGGGCCATTCAGCCCATAGAGTCTGCACCACCCAGCATGAAGAATATCCCACACAGGCCCAACCCCCCCCCCCCAATCCCCTACACCCAGCATTCCACATGGCCAGTCCACCTATCCTGCACATCCCTGGACACTGTAGGACAGTTTAACATGGCCATCCACCTATCCTGCACATCTTGGCATTGTGGGAGGAAACCAGAGCACCTGGCAGAAGCCCATGCAGACATAGGGAGAATGTGTAAACTCTACACAGACAGTCAACCTGACACTGTGAGGCAGCAATGCTGACCGCTGTGCCAATGTGTGCCGTCCTTAGGAACTAGGAACAGGTATACATCATATGGTGTCTTCACCCCTAATCAACATTGACTCCCTTATTCAAGCTGTGAGTGACTTTAAGTGAAGGACCCCCCTCCCCCCATTACCCTCTTTATTTTCACCCAGCACCTCTGAAATAACTCCACAGAGGCCAGTATACTGTCACTAAGGCACACTTTATTTAAACATGGAGGGTCCTTGACACTGATCCAGCTCCCTCAGAGCCAGCTCTCAGAGTGAACAGAACCTCTGACACTCCTGTTAATATCTGTCAGCCAAGGCTCCCTGATTGGACCAGGTTAAAAGCCTCAGTTGGGGAGCTCAGATTCTATGAGGTCCACCTGGGTGGCTTCATGACAATCGCTACAACCTCTGTAAGCTTTACCATGACAAACTTCATCGAGGAAGAATTGGGTCAGCATTCCACATCCTCTTTCCTGAATAAATGCCCACCAGCCTCCAAACTGACCAGAGGGAAGGGCAAAATCTTCCGACTTGAGTGCAGACAGCCCTCTGACGGTCAAGGATTTCAGAGTTGCACTGTCAAGTATTTTTCTTCATCTCTGTTCTAAATGGCTAACCCATCATCCTGGGACTACTATCTCTCAGCCCTTCAACCAGGGTAAGATGCATTGCACAGTACCTCACCTGTCAAGCTCATGTCATTCAAACTGAGGAAGAAATCTGAGTCCCTCCCATCTTTATAACTGAAGAAACACTTATCCACTCGGTTCTTTCCTAGAATGTACAGTAAACATATGTGTTCATACAGACATTAATGCTTCAGAAATACACCATGTTGAGAGTAATACTGTTTTCTGTTTCCTTTTTCAAGGCAATTCTCTGCTTTTGAACCCATCAATACAGCCTGACCTGACGGTGAGCAGGACGTATAGTGGACCAATCTGCTTCCAGGACCCTGTGAACAAAGAACTCATGACCCAGTCACCACTCTTTGACTCTCTGCCAGGGATCAAAGTTAAAGTACAAAGTTCTTTAATGGTGTCACTTGGAGTTGCCGATGGAGTGGAGTATCATGGGAGGGTACCATCCCGGACTTACCCTCGTAATAGCAGAAGTGTTGACAAAATACATGCAAGAAGCAATGCATCAAGTTCTCAGCATCTCTCTGCCGCAATTACAAAGGCTGAAAACAGAACTTCCGGCATATTTGGGTGTCTGGGTGGATGCCTGGAGGGACCAACGAAAGGTATGATACCAAGAACCTGTAACCTAGTTTCTCAATAGATTTTACTTCAATTCAAACAGTTGAGTGAAACTTCCCTTGACTTGCTGCTCTGTCATAACTTAAAGTTCAATTTCTTATTTGGGATGAAGTAAGTATGGATTTAAGACCGACCCTTGCCCAAAAGTAGTTCACATGTAACCAGCTATTTCATGTTACAACACATGGCAAGGGCCTCACTTGGACCCCTCATTGAAATAACATTACTCTGCATGAAGCTTACATTCCATACTCAATTTCTGGTATGGGGCTTGAAATAATTCAAAGTCAATTTTTCCTGGAGTGTTGGAGGATGAAATTTTTCATGCAGAGGGTGGTGTGTAAGGAATGAGCTGCCAGAGGAAATGGTGGAGGCTGGTACAATTGCATTATTTAAAAGGCATCTGGATGGGTATGTGAATAGGAAGGGTTTAGAGGGATATGAGCCAAGTGCTGGCAAATGGGACTAGATTAGGTTGGGATATCTGGTCGGCATGGACGAGTTTGGACTGAAGGGTCTGTTTCCATGCTGTACATCTCTATGATTCTATGACTCAATGAGGGGTAATGTTCTAGAAGTTTATAAAATCATGAGGGGCATGGATAGGGTGATTAGACAAGGTTTGTTTTTCCCCAGGGTAGAAGAGTCCAAAATGAAAGGGCATAGCTTTAGGGTGAGAGGAGAAAAATATAAAAGGGACCTCAGGGGCAACTTTTTCACGCAGAGGGTGGTGCATGTATGGAATGAGGTGCCAAATGAAGTGGTGGAGGTTGGTACATTTACAACATTTAAAAGGCATTTGGATCGGTATATGTGTTGGCAGAGTTCAGAGGGATATGGGTCAAATGGGACTAGACTAATTTAAGATATCTGGTCAGCTTGGACGAGTTGGACCAAAGGTCTGTTTCTGTGCTGTACATCTCGATGTCTCTATGGCTCAATATTGCCAACTAAAAGCCCATCTGTAAAGCTCTACTCTTGATTGTTTGTTTCATATCTTCACACACATTTCTCCCCCATTGTGGAATATGGGCAAGTGTTGGAAAGATAAGAAAGCTGGTTGTCAATTTGTTTGAATCATGAGATGGTGTTTTTTCCGTGACCTACGTATCCTGGAATGGAACTTGAGCAGGAAACTTGTACCGAGTGGCAGAATATTCCTTGCTGACTCACAGTAACTCCACTGAAGTAGTGTTATTCAGTCAAGATTAGAGTGGTGCTGGAAAAGCACAGCAGGTCAGGCAGCATCCGCGCAGCAGGAGAATTGACGTCTTGGACGCAAGCCCTTCATCAGGAAAGAGGAAGGGCTTTTGCCCGAAACGCTGATTTTCCTGCTCCTCGGATGCTGCCTGATCTGTGCTTTTCCAGCACCACTCTAATCTTGACTCTAATCTCCACCATCTGCAGTATCCACTTCTGCCTAGTGTTATTTCAGTGAAGGAGATTTGGAATCCCAGAATGGGAAGTCAAGTATTTCCTTGTGTGGACCGAAGATAATGGGCATTTTGCACGTTAGGGAACCTTAAATAAAAACGTAGTTGATCATTTTTTTGGCCAGGAGCTTGTTGACAATCCAGTGCACAACTGACTGGGTCAACCAGTGTCAGAGGTGTTGTCATTTCAATGAAACATTAAGTCAAAGCTTCTTCTGATCTGTTAGGTAGAAGTAAAAGATCCCATGCGATTATTTCAAAACAGAACTGAGTTAGCTCCATTCTCCTGATCAACACTTATCCCTCAACAGCTTCAATTTTTTTTATTCATTCGTGGTATGTGCGTGTCACTGGCTGGCCAATATTAAGAAAATAATAGCAAGCTGCCTTCTTGAACCACTGCTCGGCGTTGACACACAAAGCCACGAGGGAGAGAATTTCATGATTTTGACCCAGCGATAGTAAAGGGACTGCAATGTAATTCCAAGTCCGAATGGCTCAGACGGGATTGTAAAGATGGTGGTCAAAATCCTGGAATTCCCTTCGTCATGGCATTTCAGATCAACCCACAACCGAATTATTAAATTAGTATTCAATTATTAAATTAAATGATTTAGCCAGGTGCTCGATTCCAAACATGCATGTTCTTCTAAGAAGTGATTTGTTAATTTGTTTTGTTCCTTTCCTGTCTCCACTGTGTCCGAACACCACTACTTGTTGGTACATACTCGCTGACAGCTAATCCCTCTGCACTGGTGACCGTTACTCATGTTTGAGTATTAATCACCATGTGTCTGCTGCCCTCGTCCTTTTTGATGGAAGTGGTGGTGGTGGGTTTGGAATGTCCTGTCTGAAGATCTTTAGTGAATGCCTACAGTGCATCTGGTAGATAGAACACACTGCTCCTACTGAACGTCGCTGGTGGAGAGTACTAATGTAGTGCCAGTCTGGTGGACTGCTTTGTCCTGGATGGTGTCAAGCTTCAAGCGTGTTGTTGGAATCTCATTAAAGGAGATGACCTGACCACGATCACACTGTTGTTTATGGGAGCTTGCTGTGCACAAATTGGCTGCTGCATTTCTTGCATTACAGAAGTGACTGCATTTAAGACAAGTATTTCATCAGCTGTAAGGTGGTCTGGTCAGTTAGGGATGAGCAATAGCATGGTGGCCTTGCCAGTGCCACTGAAATATTGTAAATGCATGAATAAAAGAATGAAGGGGGAAAAAGCCCTGATCGCAAAGATTTGAGGAATCTCATGGGAAGCGGCCACAAACCTATGGGACGGCGCAATGGCTTAGTGGTTGGTACTGATGCCTGACAGCACCAAGGACCCGGGTTCGATTCCTGCTTCTGGCGACTGTCTGTGTGGAGTTTGCACGTCTTCCCCATTTCTGTGTGGGTTTGCTCCGGTTTCTACCCGGTTAGGTGAATTGGCCCTGCTAAATCGCCCCATAGTGTTCAGAGATGTGTAGGTTAGGTGTATTAGTCTCGGGTAAATGTAGGGGAATGGGTCTGGGTGGGTTATTCTTCAGAGGGTTGGTGTGGACTTGTTGGGCAGAGGGGCCTGTTTCTACACTGTAGGGATTCTGTATCTATATCATACCTTTTTAACCACTTCCTCCCATTCCTTCTGGATGGCTGTTGTTAAAATTAACCATGACAGGAGATTGGGTTCAATAAATAATTAGTTGTATCGCTCGAGCAAGAAGCATGTGAGAGACAGGATGAGATGGCAAATATGGGTGTGGGTTAATCTATCAGACACAGATGCGCTTGTTAAGCCGAACGCCGTTTTATTGTTCCTAAAGGATTTGTGTTCCTACCACAATAAATCTTGTGAAATCTGCTCCATCAGTTAACAGTCACATTGTTGTGGCTGAATTAGCTTTTATGCCATGGCATATGGTTCTTCATAAGTACAGAGATGGTGAATGATTTGGTTTCTGCAGTTAACAAATAATCTGTAAAGCTATAATTGGAAAAGGAAGAAGTGACTTGCACTCTTAAAGACTGTATTTTAGAATGCTTCTTGCAGAAATCAGCATTGTGTACAATAGCAGAAGCTGTGTTTATTTACATCCACAATCTGTTGGCCATGCTGCTCCTCTCAAATTAAAAACAATATAGTGTTCATAACTTGAGGGGTCCACCCACTGATCGACCACACATTGACTCCCCATTGAACAAGATCTCAATATTAAAATTCTCACACATTTTCATATTCCTCCGTTACCTTGACTCTCCCCCTCCCTCCTCTCTTTGTAACCACATCCAGTTCTAACATTCAGAAACCTGCATTGCTCTTCTTGCTTCTCCATAACTTGAATTGATAGATTGTTGGCAATTGTACCTTACTGTGAGGCCAGAAGCTTTACAAATTCCATCCCCAAGCCTCTCCACCTCACTACTTCTCTCTCCTTTTTGGCCAAGCTTTCTGCCACTTGTCCTGCTGGCCTTTTAAGAAGGAGACTGCTGTCCTGACCAGGTGTGCCGCACAAGTGACTCCAGACCCTCAGCAATACGATTGACTCTTAACTGCTATCTGCTATTAGGGATGGGTAATAAATGCTGGTCTGGTCAGTGATGTCCACATCCTGTGGATGAATACAAAAATAATAATGTGGCTCATGTCACATTTAATTTTGTTAATGCTTCTGTAAAGTATCTTTGGATCTTTCACCGTGTCAAAGGCATTATATGAATACACGTTATTTTTGGCCTGATAAACTGTGAAAGTTCACACTTGCAACTGTGTCTACGGCACAGATTTTCATCTTCCAGCCCCAGAGACTCACGAAAGATGCCCGAATAGTTTGATTCAGTCTCCAGGACTCGAACGATCAATGTATTCTTATATAACTCATGTTTGTTCACTCACTTACATGTGCCTTGATGCAATTTGGGGAGCTGAAAATGCCATTCTGGACGTTCAGGTAGGAAAGTACAGGTCACAGGTTTTGCTCAGAGTCCTCAGAATTCTGCCTGTATTTGTTCATAGTTCCTCTGTGAGCATATATGGAGATTAAAACAGCACTGATGTGTGGTCTGTTGCTGCCCTGTTAATTATACACTGCACCCTTAACTTTCAGTTGACACTGGGGCTCAAGGTCTGCTTATTTCCATTCAATCTTATCAACCTCCATGATCCTCTTGGCACCTCACCAATCTGCTTGCAGGCGACTGAGAAATCACAGACTCGCATTCACCAGCGCACTGGCAACTGGCATTGAAAGGCGACAGCAAAGATACTTTGTGAGCACAAGCAATCACTCACCTCATGGTTTGGCATCTCATGGGTGCTTACTTGTTCCTGTAACGTTAGCTCACTTATCACCTTCCTGTCTGCTCACTCCCAATCCATGCCTTGCCTCGCCGATTAGCACAGTCACAAAGCTAGGAGCTTTGCTGTCCCCAACAAGATGTACACCCTTTTGACTGAAGACTATTGACCAAAAGGCAATGTACCAAGTCAGTCTCACACTTGGTCCATGCACAAGCAGTTTGCCTGGCAAAAACAAGCAGGAAGTCATGGGTCAAAATCTGACGGAAGTTGTCCTCACTGAAGTCTGCAGAGGCAATCAGCAGTCTGGGGGTCCTACCACAGCAAGTCAACTGCAGCTTCCCATTACCAGTCAAAAGGATTGGCCATCAGGGTAATTTCAATGAGGGAGCCTCTGCAGCTGGAGTCCAGGGAATGGGTGAAGCTCTACGTTACCAATCTACCACATCTGAGGAGACGTACCGGCATCAGATAGGGGTCTTGGAATTTCTCATCCAGGCCCTGTGGTGAGGTGAACCAAGCTCATTCCATTGGGTTCATCAACAGAAACTCAGGAGAACGAGGTTTGGTGTTGGGTTGAGGGTAGTGATGAACAAGAGGAGCCTCTGCTGTGGGAAGGTGAACTGAGGGACCAGGATTTGGAACTGCACCATGGGGATCAGAGGGGGGATGAGAATCATGGAGGGCGCAACTGTGTCTACCGTACAGCGCGGAGGTCAAGAGGTCTGTGCATTGGGAGTTCTGTCCACAATCAGGAACACTCTGGCTTCAAGGAAAGGGCAACATATGAAGATTTGTGACATGATCTTCCACTTCTCCAATATTTTCAGAATCCGTCCAAGACCAAGCAGAACAGCTTTGGAATGCTATTGCTTTTCCTTGTGCCCAGAGGCTTGCTGGTCATTTGACAGATATTCAATGAATGACAGATTTTACTGATGAAGGATTAAGCCTGAAACGTCAACCTTTTCGCTCCCCAGATGCTGCCTGACCTGCTGTCCTTTTTCCAGCACCACACTTTATTGACTCTGACTTCTCCAGCATCTATAGACCTCACTGTCTCCTAGCTTGTCAGGGACACCATGGAGTGAGGTAGATTGTGAATGAGTTGAGTTCAGTAAGGTGTGCTCAAACTTAAGGTGAGAAGCTCCCAAAACAACTTGCACAATTCTCCTTGAAGAAAGTAATGTTTAGCCCACTTTTAAATTATCTTTAATTGGCACCACCTCCACACAGTTCACTAACAATGCTAAGTCACAGTAGTGTGTACTACCTATAAGATGCATTGCAGAAATTCACCTCAGATGAAGGTGGATTAGGCAGCACCTTCCAAATCCATGACCACTTTGATCTCGAGGGACAAGTGCAGCAGAAACATGAGAATGCCACCACCTGAAAGTTCACTTCTGAGCCACTCACACTTGGAAATATATCACCATTCCTTCACTGTTGCTGGGTCAATATCCTGGAATTCCCTTCATAATGGCATTGCTGATCAACCCACAACTAAATTATTCAATTATTAAATTAAATAATTTAGCTCAGTGCTCAGCAACAAGGATGAATGTTCTTCTAAGAAGTGACTTGTTGATTTGTTTTGTTCCTTGTCTGTCTCTGCTGTGTCCTAACAAGACCCATGACTTGTTGGCAGACACTTGCTGACAACAAATCCCTCTGCACTGGTGACGATTACTCGTGTGTGACAATTAATCATCATTTTTCGGAAGACTACTTCAGAAGGCTGATGGAGCTGAGTCCCATTATCTCCACAGTTAACGCTCACCACCATCGGCAGTGATGATCACTCACTAACGACTGTGATTGTCCTTCGCGGAGATTCTGTGTCACGCTGGTCATGGGTTCTCTGGTCCTTGCATAGCTGATGAGCCCAATCTGAGAGCCACATTTCCACCCACACATTTGGCAGGTGTTTCCGGGAGTTGGAATTGGTCTTGTCCTTGAGATTGCTTGCGTTACTTTTTCAGGTTCCTTTTCCGTACTTCTTCTTCCTCCTAATGTGTGTTTCTCACAGAATTATGCCCCTTCACACAGGTGGTACCTCCAAGTCAGTTTCTCCCTAACTAGAGTCTCCCATGCATTCACATCTGTGTTACATTTCCTGAGGGAAGCCTTCAGAGAGTCTTTGAAAGACCTCCTTTGTCCTCCTCTCTGAAGGTTAATTCTGGGTACAGAGGGAATTTTCTGTAATGAAGGTTGAGTGTTTTGGGTCTGTACTCATTCGAGTTTAGACAAATGAGAGGTGACCTTACTGAAACATATGAGATTCTTAGCAGACTTGATGGTGTTCATGTAGAGAGGTTGTTTCTCCTTGTGGGAGAGCCCAGGTCCAGAGGGCATAATCGCTGAGTAAGGGTGAAATTACTGTACAGAGGCTGGATCCCGTCACCATGTCATGCTTTATTTGCATGTGCCCTGTGCATGGCTGTCATCACTCAGCTCAGAGGAACCCTTTTGAATCTCCTGTTTACACGTCAGCTTGGGCTCCCTGATTGGCCCATGTTATCAGCCCCAAACAAGGATCTCATATTCAATGAGACCCACGCTGGCCATGGTACCAGTCACGACAAAGGAGTCACCCATCTAAGATAGCAATGAGGAGGAATTTCTTCTCATAGAGGGTAGTGAATCACTGGAATTCTTTACCACAGAGGGCTTTGGAGGTGGGGTCATTAAGTCTATTCAAGGCTGAGACAAACATCTTTTTAAGCTGTCAGGAAATCAAGGGATTTGGGGAATAGGTCAGAAAGTGGAGTTGAAGATCATCAAAATAGCTATATATCATTGAATGACATAGCAAGCCGTTGGGCTGAATTGCATACCTCTGCACTTACATCCCTTGGTCTTATGACTGAGAGATTCTTTTGGTATGCACTTATATGATTGTAGTATCATCAAATCCAGAAAAAAATTCACAAGTAGGCAAAATTTATATTAGGTCCATTGCAACTTCCCTTTCACAACTGTATCCCAGTTTCCTAATTTTTGTACTCACCCTTTTGTGTCAAGACATTGTGCACATCTGACTTTCTGACTGAAGTGTTCACAGACTTGTAGTCTCTGACAGCATGGTCCATGCTGACCAAAATGTCCATCCACACTCACCCTATTTCTCTGCACTTGGCCTATATCCTTCTAAACCTTTCTTATCCGTGTATTTATCCAAATGCTTGTCGTTCATGTGCACGCCTCAACCACTTCCGCTGGCAGCTCATTCCATATGCGTACCATCCTCTGTGTAAAAGCATTGCCACTCAGGTTTCCTTTTATTCTTGCCCCTCTAACCTTAAACTGATGCCCTGTCATCCTCGATTCCCCAACCCTGGGAAACAGACTGAGTGCATTCACCCTGTCCATGCCTCTCATGATCTTATACACTTCTACCAGTTTATGTCAAAAAAACATTTTCAATTTGAAGAAATCCAGCAAGGAAGGTTCACATCGATGCAGAAAAGATCAAAGCTTTTCAGTGATTCTCAATGTGCTTCAGAAGCCACACGTCAGTTTGAATTGCACTATGAGGAAAATTCAGCAGCAAGATCTTACTGAGGTGATGAAGCTGTCAACCAGGTGGATGTTATATTTGCCAGGAGAGGAATATTCACCAGGGCTGTGGGCGATCTCCCTGCTTCCCTTTGTATAATGTCACTGTATCTTTCACATTCACGTAAATGATATTATCAATTTTCTGACAGAGACTACTCTCTGACGAAGGGCTTATGCCCGAAACATCGATTCTCATGCTCCTCGGAGGCTGCCTGACCTGCTGTGCTTTTCCAGCACCATGCTTTCAACTCTGATCTCCTGCATTTGCTGTCCTCACTTTCTTCGAGGGACTACCCTCTGTCAATGCAGCAATTTCCCAGTGAGCCAAAGTTTTGCACGCTCAGTACTTTTGTTGTACCTGAACCTGAGCAAACAGGTGATTTCAGATAACAAGCACACAAGCTGTGGGCTGAATGGCTTTGTTTTGTTCTGGAAATCCGATGATTTTTGTAACAACTTACCTGGAGGACATCCAAACTATTTGCTGCAGTGGAAGTGAAAATGCCAAATTTTTATTTTGTTCACAAAAGCGAAAGAGAACAATGAAATGTCAGTTTAAATCCGGCTACAGGACTGAGAGACAATGATGTGCTCTAATTTTCAATTACAACTTTTAAACTTTAATCACTGCATCTGAGAAAAAAAAATGCATTGCTTTTTTTTTGATACAGAATGGGTATATCAGAGGCAATCTGATAAAGCTTTCTTCATTGAATTTTGTGTAGAATTTGAGGACCATTATCTGCTGGCTAAATCCATCATTCTAAAGCTAGAACTCTGTCTTGTAATTTAAATGCATATTAGCATTTCAGGAACCGTGTCTGATGGGAAAAATAATTCATCGGAAGTGTGCATGCAATTTCTGGTGTAGACACAAAAGCCCGAAATGTATTCAGAAAGGCTGAATATTGCCACAGATAATGAAGCATGTGCTCAAGGACTTGAAATAAATTCCTTGTTAGATCATTTTCTTTTCCAAATCTTATGCTAATCTGAGTGGGTGATGTTTGTGCTGGGGGAATGGAACATTCCCTGTTTGAAGAACTCAACATCACTGCCAGCACAAATAATCACATTTTGCATTTCAGAGTACAGCTCCCTTTCTGTTGTCCTGTCAGTCAGGTTAGATACAGCTCAGCTGTCTTGACACTGCCCCGGGACAGACACAGCATATTTGCAGAGTAAAAACCTTCTATACCTCAGTTTTTCAACATGTGGCCCTCTGGCCAGAATCCAGCCAAGAGTTTCTATCCAATTTTCCAAGCCCCAACAAACCAGTGTCCAAAATTCTCCTTCGCAAAAGTAAACATATTATTAAGCTGCAGAGTTTTCAGGAGAGATTTGCCAGGATGTTGCCATGTATGGCAGGTTTGAGTTTTAAAAATGTCTGGAGAGGCTGGGACATATTTCACTGGAGCATACGAGGTTGAGAGGTGACCTTATAGAAGTTTATAGAAGTACAAAATTCTGAAAGGAGCTGCTCTTCCAATGACAAGCTGTTTCTAACACATGTTTGCTGCTGATGGGCTCACTGCTGAGAGGGAGAGTACAAATCTGTGACTGGATGAGCTGTGAGGAGTGCACATTGGTAAGCAGCATTAGAACTGGTGTGGAAGAGGACAGATTGTTCGGT
Organism: Chiloscyllium plagiosum; assembly: GCF_004010195.1. Taxonomy (NCBI): domain Eukaryota; kingdom Metazoa; phylum Chordata; class Chondrichthyes; order Orectolobiformes; family Hemiscylliidae; genus Chiloscyllium; species Chiloscyllium plagiosum. The sequence goes on from NC_057751.1 coordinate 7,052,484, forward strand.
GTGAATGAAGTTTGCCCTGTGGATTTTTTTTTTTCAAAGGCTTCGCTTAAAGACACACTTCCACTAGATGGAGGACAATGTACATGGATATACAGGTTGAGAACATTGCACACCTCCATCAGAACAGAGTGACAGAGTGGCAGCTTCCTGTCATCAAGATGGGGTACTGTCCACATATCGGCAAGTTAGAAGCTCTGAAGCTTCCCTGGTGATATTAAATATTCTGGTCATGAAGGCTTTATTCGTCCAGCGCACAAGATTAAGCCCGCCACCCATCCAATTGCAGTAAATATTCTATCATTTGAATGCAAATGTGATTGTTCCAGAAAAATTACATCTTGAAGTCTTATGTGCGCAATTTGTTTTAAAATAGATACTGTATGTGATGTCATCTGTGCATACTCAGAGAAATGCCAGCAGTTAAAAGATCTTGTGCAAGACGGCGACACATTTGTGTTTGTCCACGCTTCCTTGGCAGCTATCTTCATGGCACCATGCTTTGGGAAGACAAACTCCATTTTTGGTTAAACTAAACCCCGATTAACCTCTTATCCAAAGCAGCCTCTTGCAGCTTAAATCTCTGCCCCTCAGCTCAGTAACCTCCTTCATGGTGGTCACCACTTCATTCCCATCTCATAAAGTACTTGGTGAAAACAAATGGCAGAACATATTCCAAAAGATTAGGAATAGGCCATTTGGCCCTTCCAGCCCGTTTCTACAGTTTATGAAGATCACGACTGACCTGGTTGAGGTCAGAAAAACTACAACTACTTATCTGCACTCCTGTAACCCTTGACTTTTTGTCACTCAAAAATCTATCTCACGCAGCCTTGAATAAAGTTATTGACCCAGTTTAAATAAACAACCCTTCATTGCCTTCAACTGACATATCAATTGGATTAAATCATAAATCATCATAAAATGTTTGAGGCAACATTTCAGAAAAGTATTATCTCTTACTAAATTACAGAGCAGCTCACCAGGAACACAAAGCCATACAAACATTAGATTTTTACATCAATTTCTGGAATCATTGGTGAATTGAAGATTTAAATTCACAACTGGAAGATGACAGGCAGTTGATCCAGCAGGCTGTATTGTTCATTGTGTCTGCAGCTATATTTTTGAAAGGTGAAACTGATTCTTTGCAAGTTTCAATGAAAACATTAACTATTTCTCCTTTGTGGAACGCTTACTTTACAGTGACACAGTTATCTCAGCCGTGAACCATTCCAATCCAACATACGTTAGAAACAGAATAAAGTTTCCACTGTCCCCTTGTTTCCAATTTCTTTTGACCCATCTTTAGCCATTGCTGAAAACCAATTTAGTCTTCTTATCAAGGGAATGTAAGACTGAAACGACAAGTGCACCTTTGCATCAACCAGCCAGTGTTAATCTTCTATTAAACAGGCTTTTTGGACTTTAGCTAACTTGCAAAGTGTTACAGGTATTTGGAGGTTCTACTTTTAAGTCATTCTGAAGTTTGGTTGATGATCCTGCAATAATGTTGACTGTACCATGTGCACAAGTTAACAATTGATGGGAAAGCAAATAACTTTCAAATGCTTGTTTTGATGATTACTTTCAGGGTAGGAACTTGATATTGTTTTTGCAATTGGGAGCTTGTGTAGATGCTGTGCATCTAAGTGATTACAGTTGCTGGTGATATTTAATTCTCACAGACCAGCAAGATCCATGTATGGATTTCCAATCTCCATTTCAGCAGAAAATGTGTTCAATTCTGGATGACTTTGCTGATTGATTGGTAAAGGAAATAACCTAAGTTTCCACACACACTTTTCTTCATCTTGTTCATCCAAATGTAATCTAAGTTTCACTGCATTCTCATGCATTATGCTTCCAATGTTCACTGACATAAAGAAAGATTTACTGTGCTGGAGAAGTGCTGCAACAGCTGAGGGTGAATTGTCTTACTTTTGTAAAAGTACTACCTTTTAATTTGATCCTTTCTACGAATTAGTGGGGTGGAGAGTTTGGGAGGGGGGGGAGGGGGTGGGGAGGAATGTAGGGTTACAAAGCAACAGGATATGGCAGCATGACAGGGCAACTATTTGGATAACAATACCCAGAGGAGGACAGGAAGGGTAGAATGCACAAAAAGAGAAAATGGAATATGAGGGGAAAACTAGTAAAAATTGATAATTCTTTATTTAAGAAGTATTCAGAACAAAATAAATGAATTCATAGAATCTATGGAATCCTGCTGAGACTGAGTCATGAATAAGGATGTTATTGCTCTCAAGGGAAGGAGCAAAGGTTTACCATTTCATTCTGGGGGTGGTGGGACTGACGTATGAGGAGAGATCGACGAGGTTAGGATTGTTTTTGCAAGAGTTCAGACGAGTGAGAGGGGACCTCATAGATACTTATAAAATTCCAACAGGACTAGATGCACGGACGATGTTCCCGTTGGTGGGTGTATCGAGAACCAGCGGTCACTGTGTGAGGATTCGAGGTTGGACGGAGATGAGGAGACATTTCTTCACCCAAAGGGTGGTGAACCTTGGAACTCATCGCCACAGGAAGTAGTTGATGCCAGAACATTGAATGTATTCAAGAGGCAGCGAGATACAGCACTTGGGGCGAATGGGATCAAAGATAACGGGGAGAAAGAAGGGTTAGGCAATTGGGTTGGATGATCAGCTATGATTGTGATGAATGGCAGAGCAGGCTCAAAGGGCCGAATGGTCTCTTTCTGCTCTATGTATATTCAAGGCTGAGGTAGACAGATTTTTATTCAATAAGGGAGTCAAGGCTTGTGGGAAAAAGTGAAAGTGGAGTTGAGGATCAGAACAGCCATGATCTCATTGAATGGCAGACACAATGGGCTGAATGACTGCCTTCACCTCTGCTGTTTTGTGGTCATATGGTCTTATCCCTAAATGGCTGACCTCTAAATTTCAGATTATGGCTTGGTCTGGTTTAAAGAAATTCGTTTTCTGCAGTTACTTTGCATCATATGAAATACTTCAATTAGGTCACTTTCAATTTTCTGAATTCAAGGATCTAGACCATTGGAGAGTCTTCATTTAAACATTTACCTCTGAATTTAACCCTTTACATCTCAGTGTCTTTCTGTTCAATCCAGGCTATATACCTTCATGACCCATTTCTTTGCCTGAAGTTTACTTCCAAAATTGAACACAAATCCCCAGCTGTGATCTGACTAAGTCTTTGTACAACTGAAGTTTTCACTTACATCCTTTCACTGATACACTCTAACTCCCATGTGGAAAATTTACCAGGTGAATACATACAACATAGAACAGTACAGCGCAGTTCAGGCCCTTCGGCTCTTGATGTTGTGCTGACCTTTTGTCCTACTCTGAGATCAAACTAACCATCATACCCTTCAAGTTAAAATCCAAGAATCACTTAAGTGTCACAAATGTATCTGACTCTACGACAACTGCTGGCAGTGCATTCCATGCACCCACCACTCTCTGTGCAGAGACCCTACCTCTGATATCTCCCCGAAACGTCCTCCAATCACGTTAAAATTATACCCTCCTGTGATAGCCATTTCTGCCCTGGGAAAAAGTCTCTGACTCTTTACTGTATCTATGCCTCTCATCATGTTGTACACCTCTATCAAGTCACCTGTCACCCTTCTTTGCTCCAATGAGAACAGCCCCAGCTTCCTCAACGTTTCTTCATAAGACATACCCTCCAGTCCAGGCAGCATCCTGGTAAGTCTCCTCTGCACCCTCTCTAAAGCTTCCACATCTTTCCTCTAATGAGGCGACTAGAACTGAACACAATATTCCAAGTGTGGTCTAACCGGTTGGAATACTATGGTTCTCAGAGTTCTCACGCGTGTCGTTGCTTGTCTTGTCCTCGGATGGATGTGTTGTCCCAGTCAAAGTGGTGTCCTTCCTCATCCATATGTAAGGATACTAGTGAGAGAGGGTCATGTCTTTTTGTGGCTAGTTGATGTTCATGTATCCTGGTGGCTAGTTTTCTGCCTGTTTGTCCAATGTCGTGTTTGTTACTTGCACGGTATTTTGTAAATGACATTAGTTTTGCTCGTTGTCTGTCTAGGGCTTTTCAAGTTCATTAGCTGTTGTTTTAGTGTGTTGGTGGGTTTTGTGGGCTACCATGATGCCAAGGGGTCTGAATAGTCTGGCAGTCATTTCCGAGATGTCTTTGATGTAAGGGAGAGTGGCTAGGATTTCTGGTCGTGTTTTGTCTACTTGTTTGGGTTTGTTGCTCAGAAATCGGCGGACTGTGTTCATTGGGTACCCGTTCTTTTTGAATACACGGTATCGGTGATTTTCCTCTGTTCTACGTAGTTGGGTGTTGGGATGGTTGCTTCTGTACAGACCCACCCACAAACGAAGCTGCATCAAACATTATATCAACGAGCCAACACACAATGCAGTACAGAGGAATTACGTCAAAGACATCTTGGAAATGACTGCCAGAGTACTCAGACCCCTTGGTATCATGGTAGCCCACAAACCCACCAACACACTAAAACAGCAGCTAATGAACTTGAAAGGCCCTAGACAGACAACGAGCAAAACTAATGTCATTTACAAAATACTGTGCAAGGACTATAACAAACACTACATTGGACAAACATGCACAAAACTAGCCACCAGGATACATGAACACCAATTAGCCACAAAAAGACATGACCCTCTCTCACTGGTATCTTCACATACGGATGAGGAAGGACACCACTTTGACTGGGACAACACATCCATCCTAGGACAAGCCAAACAAAGACACACATGAGAATTCCTCGAAGCATAACATGCCAACCTGAATTCTATCAACAAACACACTGAGTTAGACCCCATCTACCACCCCCTGAGAAAAGGAACAGGAAGTGACTTCACCACAGGAAATGACATCACCAACCCAAACATATAAATAGAAAGCAGGAATTTTCAGCATTGCTTCACCTGAGGCCTACTGAAAATGTTACCTAGTAGGGTAACGAAAATCTGGAAATGAACCTTCCAGCTCAGCGAGCAAACCTACATCCAAAACCTCAACCTGAGCTACAAATCTTTTCAAAACTCGCTGATAGAATTATGATCACTGGCCCAAAAGTGCTCCCCTGCTGACACCTCATTCACTTGCCCTGCCTTATTTCCCATCAGTACGTCATGTTTTGCACCTTCTCTCACAGGTATATCCACATACTAAATCAGAAAATTTTCTTATGCACACTGAATGAGTTTCTCTCTGTCTAAACACAATGGAAGTCCCAGTCTATTTGTGGTAAGTTTAAAACCCCTACCATTACCACCATATTATTCTTACATATAAAATAAAGTGAAATGAACGGAAAATTAAAACAAAGATGCTCAGGAATTTGATGAAGAAGAACCTTTTCATTCAAAGAGTGGAGAGAATGTGGAATTATCTGTTGGAATTCAAAGAAGATGTAACTAGTAAAATGTACAAGGGGGAGCCAGTCGATGTGATATATTTGGACTTTCAGAACACATAAGGAAGATTACTTTGCAAGGTTAAAGCGCATGGGATTGGGGAAAGGATATTGAGATGGATAAAAAACTAGTTGGGCATTGAGGAGACAAAGAGTAGAAATTAATCGGTCCTTTTCAAATTGATAGGCAGGAACTAGTGGTTCCACAAGGATTGGAGTTAGGACCCCAGCTATTCACAATATATATTAATGATTTGGATGAAGGAAGAAAATGTAACATCTCAAAGTTTACAGATGATTGAGTGGGAGGGTGAACTGTGACAAGGATGCAGAGATCCTTCATGATCAGGGCAGGCTGGGTGAGTAGGCAAATCAATGACAGATGCAGAATCATTTGGATAAACATGAGGCTATTCACTTTGGAAGCAAAAACAAGGAGGCAGATTACTACCTGAATGGCTGTGAATGGCAGGGAGTGTGCAGCAGGACCTGGGTGTCCTTGTGCACCAGTCGCTGAAGGTAAGCATGCAGGTGCAGCAGATGGTTAAGAAGGCAAATGGTATGTTGGCCTTCATTGCGAGAGGTTTCGAGTACAGGAGCAGGGATGTGTTGTTGCAGTTATATAGGACCTTAAATACCTTAAGCAGTTTTGGTCTACTTTTCTGAGGGAGGATGCTCCCGCTCTCGAGGGAGCGCAGTGAAGGTCCACCAGACTGATTCTGTGGACAGTGGGACTGACATATGAGGAGAGATTGACTCGATTAGGATTGTTTTTGCTGGAATTCAGATGAATGGGGGGGGGGATCTCATGGAGATGTATAAAATTCTAACTGAAAGAGACAGGGTAGATGCAGCAAGGATGTTCCCTAAGGTGGGTGAATCCAGAACCAGGGGTCACAGTCTGAGGATTCAGGGTAGACCATTTAAGATGGAGATGAGGAGACATTTGTTCACCCAAAGAGTGGTGAGCAGGTGGAATTCATTACCATAAGAAGTAGTTGATGCCAAAACATTGTATGTATTCAAGAGGTGGCTGGGTATAGCACTTGGGGTGAATGGGATTAGAAGTTATGGGGAGAAAGCAGGATTAGGCTATTGAGTTGGACAATCAGCCATCATCATACTGAATGGCAGAGCAGGCTCAAAGGACCAAGTGGCCTCCTCCTTCTCCTACCTTCAGTGTTTCTATGTTTCTATTAATTCCCCAAAAGGCTTGATTGAGTCTGTTGGAACTTTGACAGATTTTTATTGGTTGAGATACCAAGGAATATTTTTTCAAGATGGGTCAATGAAGTTGAGGTGAAGGCCCTCTTGTGATGCAGTGGTGGTGTCCCTACCCCTGAACTGCGAGGCCTAGTTTCAAGTTCCACTTGGTCCAGAGGTGTGTAGTAACATCTCTGAATAGGTTGATTAGAAAAAACATAGGTTGCATAAAGAAGTAAAGTTGAGCTGCAGATGAGCCAGCAACCTGCAAATGGAGGTGGCTGATTGGTCAATTCCAATTTTCCTCCTTTTAAACCCTCATTAAGATGTGCCTCTTTCATCAAACTATTGACCAGCCCTCCTAGTCTCTATTAGCTTTGCATCCATTTTTCTATTATTCCTGTGTTGTCTGCCAGAATGAGATGAAGTCATTTTTGCCCCTCAAGAAACTTCAACATGCTGTTCACGTGCAGAATAGAATTTACTCCTGAGGTATCACCATACATTATGGTTGCCAGCAGCCAGAAGAACAGATATTGATGAGTTTCTAACATGTGGGAGAAGCCCTTAGGTCTGAGATTCAGGTTGCAAAAAGAACTAATCACTTGTTTACGTTTGAACACTTGTGTTGTCTTGAGGGTTACAAACCAGAACCCCACCAGGAGATTGAGAGATTGCTGAAGTGGAAATTAGCAACATTTCGTTGGTCTGAAATGAGGATAGAAAATATTTTGTGAACTCCCCCTGAGAACACTGACTTGATATTCAGTGAAAGCAGTGAATTCAATGCAGAGACCACAAAACATTCAGAATGCTGTGAATCAGGATTCTGAAAATGGCATTTGATCTTTAGATTAGATTACTTACAGTGTGGAAACAGGCCCTTCGGCCCAACAAGTCCACACCGACCCGCTGAAGCGCAACCCACCCAGACCCACTCCCCTATATTTACCCCTTCACCTAACACTACGGGCAATTTAGCATGGCCAATTCACCTGACCTGCGCATTTTTTGGATTGTGGGAGGAAACCGGAGCACCCGGAGGAAACCCAAGCAGACACGGGGAGAACGTGCAAACTCCACACAGAGAATCGCGTGAGGCGGGAATTGAACCCGGTCTCTGGCGTTGTGAGGCAGCAGTGCTAACCACTTTGCCACCGTGCCGCCCCTGCACCAAGCCCATAAGGTCGCTCACCACCACCTTCTCAGAGGCAACTAGAGTTGGGCTAATAAAAGCTGAATTTGCCAGTCATGAAAAATGAGCAAAAATAACTTTGAAAGCTCGATTCTGCTGTGATGAGCTGCACCTTTGTAAAATTTACTCTTAAATTTGGTAAACAGCAAATCAACTAAACAATCAATTTCGAAGCAAGCTATGTAGCTGTGCAATATTTCTCTGCAATTTAAAGTAATCTGTTCATCAGCTTTCTTCTTGTGTTGTATTGGTCTTGACATAAAAGCACGAAGTTCATGGTTGCAACAGTGAATTTCAATGAGTTGGCCTGATTCCTAATTCTTCAGATTTTCAGCTTTTTCAGTGCAGTAACAGTTTAGATTATTTGTAAAATTGATAATAATTTGTTATCGACAAGAAGCTTTCCTTGGGTTGCTGTATTTTAGTGAGATTGTGAATGCACAGAAACATTTCCCTTGTTATTCTATTCTAAGTGAAATTACAGGTGCATTTGGAAAGACAATGTTATAATAAGTGACCAGAGAAAAGTTTCTGAGTTTTCACTAGCACTGTTTTATGTTTTTCTTCAGGCAATCTCTGATAAAAGAAACAATTATGACCTCGGAAATAACTGTTTCTGCCCAAAGTGATTGCATGACACAATAATACCGTTGTTGATAAGTATTGATTGTTATCATCTGTATACAACACCTGTCACTTGAATGTTTTTAATGTCCTTTTAGGTTTCTCTCTTTGCACTGTGTGACAATTTGACCTCTGAAAGGAGCAGGGCAGGTTTGAAATGTTTTGCAGCAACGCACAGCAGGACAGCTTATTGTGATGTGACATCTTACCAGATTTCTGTCCTTACAAGCAGCTCCTTCACCAAACAATTGCTGTTTCTGCTCCCATTGCTGACCCTGATTCCCTCCTGTTGCTCCATGCTATGGGCATGTAGTGAGGTTGCAAAATCACCCAAAGACAAGTTGACAGTGCTGAATCATGCCCTGTCCCCTCCGTGGACCATGACACTTTGTGTGTTACTGCTCATTGTTATAAATTGTGAAAGTAGACCTTATATTTCAGGAATTGCAGGAGTATAGCACTATGCTGGGTTGACTCACACAGTTGTGATGAACAGGCTGTCGTGCTATGTTGTTACATGTTAAATCTCCAACTGCACTGAGATGACAATCTACAGCTGATCCTGATTTTTGAACTTTTAGTGGTTCAGGATCAAACTTCCACAATTAGAATTCAGGATGGTAATCCCTCATCTCTCTGGTATTCTGCTGTGGAATGGGATGCGTCCCTGTTTCATTTAAGACTGCATGTTTATGGCTATGTTTGCACTGATACACATTGGCTAAGGTAGGCTTCTAGTCAAGAAAATAACATAGACCATTCGTGAGCATGTTGAAGTCCTGAAGCATTGAATTTCCTCCAAGAGGATATTTCTACTGCTTTGTTTTTACTTTGCTCATGGGCATGAACATCATTGACCGCCCAGCATTTATTGCCCGTCTCTAGTTGCCTTTGAGAAGGTGGTGGCGAGCTTCCTTCTTCAGCAACAATGTTCTTCGGGATGGAATTCCATGGTTTTGATCGAGCGAGGTTGAAAGAATGCTGATATATTTCCAAAGCAGAATGGTTGACTGACATGGAGGAGAACCTTCGGGGGTGGTGTTTCCATCTGTTGTCTTTGTCCTTGATGATAGTGATCATGGGTTTGGAACTTGCTGTCTCAGGAACTTTGGTGAATTTCTGTGGTGCATCTTGTTGAATGTACACACTTCTGCTACTGAGCATCTGTGCTGGGGGTGAGTGGATATTTGTGGTTATGGTGCCAAACAAGCAGGTTACTTAACCTGGGTGGTGTCAAGCTGTTGGAGCTGCACTCATCCGATATGATAGTAATTGAGCTTAAGGATCAATGGGACAAACAGTCACCGGTGGAACATATGATTTTCACCAAAATAGAAAAAAGATGGTCAATGAACAACCTTCATGACAATTACCTGAAACATTGAGAACCTTTGAGAAATACTTCACTTTGGTTCTTGCACCACAATGACCAGCGAGTTGCTCAAGTTCGTATTTACCTCAGCAGCAGCAAGTCTATCACAATGAAGCTGCGATTCTTCATTTTAGCCTGAAAGAATTTATTTAAACTACAACATGAAACACAAACTTGGACGATGATGGGTCTGCATTGATCTTTTTCTGAGCTGTCAATCCTGAGGCAAAAGAAGGAGTTCAACTTTTGATATTCGGTGTTTCTTCACAGGCAAGAAACATGTCTGTGCACCACCTTTCAATCATAATATTATATAATGGTCCATGGGACGGATTGCTGCATTAAAGTCGCTTGTTCACGGAACAGAGAATTTGGCAATGAAGACAAACAAAAACTGCTTTAATAAATGTAATGAATGCAAACTATGTGTCCTACTGAGCTATTGGTGATAAACATAAGCAATGTCAAAAGCAGAAATATCACGAACAGCAGAATGGAAGGCTTGTTTTCTTATTTATAATGATGTACATGGGTAGCCTAAGTTCATTTCCAGGACCAGCTGAATGCTGCATGTGTAGCCTATGCTTGAAGGTGAGGTTTTCTGAAATTGGGGATAAAATGTCTGTGCCTCTGGCGAGATTAACATTTGTTGCCCATCTCTTAACTCCCCTTGAGAAGATGCTCTGGTGAGCTGCCTTCTTGAACCAATGCTATCCATGAGGTCTAGTTTCACCCATCGTGATGTTCAAAAGGGGGTCTGGGGATTTTGACATTGATGCAGCGAATTAGTGTGTTCTATGTCAACACGGTGTGTGAGGCTTGGTGAGGATCTTAGAGGTGATGGTGTTCACATGCATTTGCTGCCTTTGTCTTTCTACATGATAGGTGTAGCTGGTTTGGAAGACACTGCTGAAAGAATCACACTGAGTGCAACGTACCCAGTAGATGATATGTAATGCTGCCACTTTCTGTTGCTGGAGGGCTGAAATGTTCAGATGGTGTATTGGGTGCCAGACAGGTCAGTTGGTTAGTCCTGAATGTGTTGAGTTTCTTCAATGTTATTGAAACTATATTAATCTTGGAAAATGGATCATCTTGCATCGCACTCCTGACTTATCTTTGTAAGTGGTGGACAGGCTTGCAGAGTTGGGAGTTGTGTTATTTGCTGCTGGATTCCAAGCCTCTGACCTGCTCGTGTATCCACTGTAACTCCCTCCAGAACCTCCAGCCTTTAAAACGGTCTGATACCCCACAAGAGCTCACTCTGCTCTTTGTGTGACCCCTTTCTCTAATGGTTTTCCAGCTGAGTTCTCAGGGACCACATCAGGGTGGGGGTGAAGAGGGGGTGTGGGGAGTGCAGAAAGACAATGGCTCAGAATATTAAGACGAAGAGCACTCCTCTTCCTGGTTCCAAAGCTTTTCTTCAATTACAATTAAATCTACCATTAGTTGCCTTGTCCATCAATGACCCACCTTGCAGCTGGGTCTTTCGACAGGCCTTATGCGTATAGTTAACTTATTCAGGGGATCTACTGCTTATTTTGAGCATATGGCTCTCACAAATTTATTGTTGGGATCTTTGGTTGTAATGATTGGATCAAGGCTGTATCTTGGCTAAAATCGTTCGCCACTTATCTGTTTGTACCCAAGAAACATGAAAAATGCACATCAACACCCTCTGTAGAACTTAATGAGAGTCCAACTGTGCTGTGGAGCATAGTGACCAGAGGGAATTGGCTTGCCCCAGTTTGCAGCTTTCCAATTTTACCAGTGATTAAAGTTATTGACAAAGTCTTGAAATCTACATTCCTTGACTTTAGAAGGGACAATATCATAGTCATGTCTATATTTTCTTTCCTTTCACAAAATATATGAACAGTTAAAAGGGAAATTGCTTTAGAAGTTAACAGGGGAGTTTCTCAGTTTCATATATTTTATTATTTTTCATTGTGGTCCCAAATTACTGTGATTCATGCTATTTTTCTGAGCACATCAGAGGTCTGACCTGCTGTGCTTTTCCAGCACCGCACTCTTGACTCTAATCTCCGGCAACTGCAGTATTCACTTTTGCCTTCAGAAAAGTATCTATTTTGTGCTCGAGGGTCAGTGAAGTTGTGAAACTGTCATTCATAATTCGATTTATCATGTGGCTCAGGGATGAAACGGCTTTGTTCAGTTTACAATCCAAGTGCATAGGATCTATAATGAGTATACAGTGACTGCCAGAGTTCACTGGAGTTCAACAGTCACAGTTTCTGATTGTCTTTGAGCAGATGTGAGGTCAGGTTCACACCGCAAACTTGAAGAGCTATAAGTCATCCGTTCTGGATGAATTCTAACTTCCTGAAGCCTTCGTCCAAACCCTGTCTACATTCAAGTGTGTGCCTGGCCAATGGATCTGTAAATCTGGATGTAATGCTCCTTCTTGAACAGTACGTAAAAAGCAAATGGTTCAAAGTTTGTGCGAAGATTTGTAGCTCGGGTGCTCATTGTTGTGGTTCTGTTCACCGAGCTGGGAATTTGTGTTGAAGACATTTCGTCCCCTGTCTAGGTGACATCCTCAGTGCTTGGGAGCCTCCAGTGAAGCGCTTCTGTGATCTTTTCTCCGGCATTTATAGTGGTTTGAATCTGCTGCTTCCGGTTGTCAGTTCCAGCTGTCCGCTGCAGTGGTCGGTATATTGGGTCCAGGTCGATGTGCTTGTTGATTGAATCAATGGATGAGTGCCATGCCTCTAGGAATTCCCTGGCTGTTCTCTGTTTGGCTTGTCCTATAATAGTAGTGATGTCCCAGTCAAACTCATGTTGCTTGTCATCTGCGTGTGTGGCTACTGAGGATAGCTGGTTGTGTCGTTTCGTGGCTAGTTGGTGTTCATGGATGCGGATCGTTAGCTATCTTCCTGTTTGTCCTATGGAGTGTTTTGTGCAGTCCTTGCATGGGATTTTGTATACTATGTTGGTTTTGCTCATGCTGGCTATCGGGTCCTTTGTCCTGGTGAGTTATTGTCTGAGAGTGGCTGTTGGTTTGTGTGCTGTTATGAGTCCTAGTGGTCGTAGTAGTCTGGCTGTCAGTTCAGAAAAAGCAAATGGTGGCTGTGGGTGGCACAGTGGCTCAGTGGTTAACACTGTTACCTTACAGTACCAGGAACCAGGGTTTGATTCCAGCCTTGGGTGACCGTGTGGAGTTTGCACATTCTCCCCATGTCTGCATGGGGTTACACTGGGTGCTCCAGTTTCTTCCCACAACCCAAAGATGTGCAAGTTGGGTGAAATGGCCGTGCTAAATGTGTAGGTTAGGTATATTAGTCAGCGGTAAACGTGGAGTAATAGGGTAGGGGAATGGGTCTGGGTGGGTTACACTTCAGAGGGTCGATGTGGACTTCATGGGCTGAAGGACCTGTTTCCACGCTGTAGGGGTGGAATTTTTCATTGAACCTCAGACTGGAAACAGTGAGGAGCACATATGATTTCTTCTTTCGCCCACAAACTGCAAGGAAGCAGGCAGATTGCAGGTGAATTTTAGAAAATAACTGTTGGCTTAAAAGCTTGTCAACTTCCCTGTAATGTCTTTGCATTAAACAATGGATAAGTTCCCAACCCAGAATTGACCCAACCACTGTGTTGGAGGCTGAGGGGTGACCTTATAGATGTTCACAAAATCATGAGGGGTTATGGATCGGGTGAATAGTCAAAGCCTTTTCACCGGGGTAGGGAAGTCCAAAGGGAAAGGTTTAAGGTGAGAGGGGAGAGATTAGAAAGGGACTGAAGGGGCAGCTTTTTCACGCAGAGGATGGTGCTTGTATGGAATGAACTGCCAGACAAAGTGATGGAGGCTGCTGCAATTACAACAGTTAAAAAGCATCTGGATGGGTATATGAATAGGAAGGAGTTAGAGGGATAAGGGCCAAATGCTGACAAATGGGACTAGATTAGGTTAAGATACCTGGTCGGTATGGACGCATTGGGCCAAAAGGTCTATTTCCCATGCTTGAAATCTCTATGACTCCATGAGACTGCATTTTTGAGTTTACTAATGTAGGTTGGAACTATCCTGCCCCCTTACTCGTTATGAAGTTTCACTTGTAATGGACATTGAAGTCCTTTATCAATGTTACTGCCTTCTTCTTTCAACCATTCTTGGTAATGTGTTCCATCTTCTGATAATCCATTGTTTCGAACAAGTAGTCTCATTATTCCATTGATAATCTTCTGACTACAGTCTCATATTTCATAGGCGATAACATTTATAAAAATTTATCATTTCAGTCATGTATGCTGTGATACTAAAGGTGACTTTCAATTACTAGGAGTCCGTTTATTGGTTCCACTGGGGGCAATTCCAGAGGGAAATTCTTGGGAAATATACATTGCAGTCAATCAAGGCGTAAACAGGTAAGGGATAAGACATATCAAAACTGAATATAATTTTTGTGTTCTGGACAAAAGTGTTTATTGGAATGGGGAAAGGTGCAGGTTTGCCTGCGTCGCATTCCTGTTTTCGGGTGTGTGGAGAGTATTTAAGTGGGTCAGTTGAAGTGACAAAGTGGATTCGTTTTGGATATCTGTCATGGTGTGCTGGCCTACAGACAAGGAAACAACCTGAACCATTAATTGAAGTCGCTGGTTGTTATGAACTATCTTTTGATCTTACATTCAACTTTGTGGGCATGGCATCTGGAAAAAAAACATGAAATTATGCCATTTTGTCTGGAATATTTTTTAATAGTAAATAATTAGAGCTTTGGGATCTAATTGCATGGTTTTTTTTGAAAAATAGTAAAACACAGTAATTATATATTCACAATGCTTCATTTCATTAGCACTTCACTGTTAAATATTCCAACTGAAATATCAGAACTATTAAGAGTATTTATTATAAATAATTTGCTTCACATCAGCTAATTATAGATTATTATTATAACACATGAATGCACTTTTAATTATGTTGAAGTTGGGTGTATCTGTCCTAGCGATTCACCTAGTTCTTAACAAAGCCTTACTGACTGTTGTATTCCACCAACATGTGCTGTGACGGCAATTACATATTTCAGTGCTTCAGTTCTGAAAAAGAGTCTTTGGACCTGAAAAGTTAACTCTGATTTCTCTGCAGAGATGCTGCCAGACCTGCTGAGCTTTTCCAGCAATTTCTGTTTTTGTTTTTTTCGGTCTTTAAAATGCATTTCTTCCGTATTGAAACATGTATCCAGCACCTTTCATAATCTCATGATTTCCCAAGGCACTTTACACACCAGCCAAGTACTTTTGAGGTGTAGTCATTTTTCTCACATCGAAGCACATTTTTGCTGTTATGGACCAAGCCAGACCCCCTTCAAAATATTTCAAGAAAGTAGCCCAGACCCTAACTTTGCCAGTTGTTTTAAGCAGGTGTAACACAGATATTTCAGGAGCGATGCAGCTGGTCAAACCACTTAGTTTTAAACAAAACAGAATTTATTTATGAAACACAAACAAAAGATAACAGAATATAGAATAAATTAACCTATCCGAAAACCCAACAGACTATCCCAGTTTAATCATGCTGTTCCAAATATTTGCAATAATCCCCATAAACACCCCTTGGCACAAAGGTAAAATCAAACACAGGGTCTTACTGGAGGGATGTCAGAGAAAGAGAGGAGAATTTTTGGGTCCAGCAGCTTTTACAACTGCCTGACTGCTTTCAATGAATGGCCAGACCAAACGAAACCAGAGAATGGTTGAGCTGGGAGAACTGGCCACCCTTCTTTCATTGTGCAAGTGCTTTTTATTTAACTTGAAAGCCTTTTTGCTGAGGCAGTATCTGTTAGTGATAATTAATTTGGCCCTAAAACCCATCCAGGCCTAGACTTTTTGGAACCTGTGCTTTTATGACCGCTCTGGAAAAACACCAAGGATAACATAATGTGGGTGGCACGGTGGCACAGTGATTAGCACTGCTGCCTCGCAGCGCCAGAGACCCGGGTTCAATTCCCGCCTCAGGCGACTGACTGTGTGGAGTTTGCACGTTCTCCCTGTGTCTGCGTGGGTTTCCTCCGGGTGCTCCGGTTTCCTCTCACAATCCAAAGATGTGCAGGTCAGGTGAATTGGCCATGCTAAATTGCCCGTAGTGTTAGGTAAGGGGCAAATGTAGGGGTATGGGTGGGTTTCGCTTCGGCGGGTCGGTGTGGACTTGTTGGGCTGAAGGGCCTGTTTCCACACTGTAGTGTAATCTAATCTAATCTAATCTAATCTAATCATAACATTGTTAAAGGAACAGCGCACAGCAAGGTCCCAGACTAACCAGATACAAAAGCAAAATACTCAGGATGTTGAAGATAGGAAATAAACAAACCAGAAAATTCTGGAAATAAGGAGAGAGGTAACATTTAATGTCAGTGAATCTTCCTGAGAATGATTCTGATGGAAGGTCACAGGCCTGAAATGTTAATACTGCTTCTTCGTCCACTGATATTGTCAGCCTTGCTGTTTAATTTCAGCCTTCCTTTCTCTTCGTGCTTTTCCAGAACTCGGTGGGATTGTCACAATTCTGGTTGATCGCTCAAGACTGCCCTCCACTGCACCATCTCAATTCCATTTTCCACTGTTCTAACCCACCCCATCCAAACGCAATAAAGACAGGTGCACATCATCCTTAAACACTTCCACCAACTCCACTTAAACCCCACCACCAAGAACATCTTTCCCTCCCCACCCCTCTCTGCCTTCTGCAAGGACCATTCCCTTCAACACTCCTTGGTTTGTGCCACTCTCCCCACCAACCCTCCCTGAACCCCCCCAATTACCTTCTCCTGCAACTGGAAAAGATTCAAAACCTGCGGATACACCTCCCCCCCTTAACTCCATCCAGGGCCCCAAACACTCCTTCCAGGTGAGACAGAGGTTCACCTGTCCCTTCTCCAACCTAGTTTACTGCATCGGGTGCTCCCAATGTGATCTTCTCTACATCAGGGAGACAAAGTGTAAACTTAGGGAATGGTTCGCCGAGTATCTGAGTTGGGCCCACAGGGGCCAACCAGACCTCCCAGTCACCGGCCATTTTAATTCCCCTTCCCATTCCCTTTCCGACATGACCATCCTTGGCCTCTTCCATTGCCACAACGTCCCAAACCGTAAATGGGAGGAACAACACCTCATCTTCCGCCTGGGCAGCCTAAAGGTGCCCATCCTGTTGCAAACCATCTCTATTTATTGGGGCTGGTAACCTGAGCCAGTGTACGCTGACCTGCCTGCACCAGTGGGAGAAAGTGAGGATGACAGATGCTGGAGATTGAAGTCGAAATGTGTGGCCCTGGAAAAGCACAGCAGGTCAGGCAGCATCCGAGGAGCAGGAGAATCAATGTTTCGGGCAAAAGCCACTGCCCTCTTAACTGTCCTACCTGTCCATCTTCCTTCCCACCTATCCGTTCCACCCTCCTCTCCGACCTATCTCTGTTACCTCCCACCTTCATCTACCTGTCGCCTTCCCAGCTACCTTCCCCCTACCCCCACCATCATATTTATCTCTTAGCCCCCTTTCCCCACCCTCCCACATTCCTGATGAAAAAGGCTTATGCCCAAAACATCAACTCACCTGCTGCTCGGATGCTGCCTGACTTGCTGTGCTTTTCCAACGCCACACTGTCTGTACCAAAAGCTGGTTTGCCTGAGGACTACGATTTCTGTCATTTTCCCTGGACCTTTTGAATCAGAGGTGTGAGAACGACTGATTAAACCAGTTTAACACCCTCTCTTTTTGTGTGAAATGGATCAAATGTTCCAGTGGTATTGGATGAGGTGCATAATTGTTGGTCAGAGCACCAGGAGAGCTCTACTTACCTTGTTTGGTGCCATGGAATCTTTTGTGTTCACCCATGAGGACAGGAATAAATAGCAGGTTCAAATAAGCAGTTTTCCAGTTTAGTCAAAGGCATAATACTAATCAGGTCACACCAAATTTTCCCATTGCTAGAGACATCAGAACTGTTTACACACTATTAATCACACACTATTACAACACAGCGGTGAACCCTTCCATTAATTAAAGCAAACACCCAGAAAAGCTCACCTCACCTTGTAATCTAAGTATGTGAGACAGAGAACTCCCAAATTCTACTACTTAAAGACAGTAATATCAATTTATTCTTTAACTCCAAAAGTGAACATTAAACAATAACGATTCACTACTCTAAACTTTCTCTGAACTGCTTATTACATGCCTCCAACTCTATAACAATATGCTGTTCCAATCAGACACGTATTAAAATTACATCAACTTAATTTCAAAACCATACAGCTGCTGTTGAGTTTAGTGTCTTTCTTCTTCTGGCTGAAGATCTCCCTGGGTGGTCTTCTTTCTTTTTAATGCAAATAAATTT
Source organism: Chiloscyllium plagiosum (assembly GCF_004010195.1). Taxonomy (NCBI): domain Eukaryota; kingdom Metazoa; phylum Chordata; class Chondrichthyes; order Orectolobiformes; family Hemiscylliidae; genus Chiloscyllium; species Chiloscyllium plagiosum. The sequence goes on from NC_057751.1 coordinate 7,070,654, forward strand.
CATGTGAAAAGGTACCTTTGATAAAAAATGTTTCCTAATTTCTTGGGTCTCTCTTGATGGTAGTTGCTCTGTCTACAGTTTTCAAAAAGTGCGCATTTTTATACCCAACATCAGATTGTCTCATTGGTTTGATGTTGGCAAAACAAGAAATTCAAACACAATTGGGTTTTAGTATCCTGGGGCATAATTTAAACTGATTGGTTACGTTTGAACTATTGTCAAAACAACATCCAACTCAGGTATCCATTTTGCAGCCAAATGTTACAGATTTTCCAGTACACTTTGGGACTGCCACCTAGTTATATCACGGGTGCTTGGTAGCTCTCAGTTCAGAACAGCATTCACTTTGTCTTAAAGGCATAATATACGCCTTCAGCTTCATAACAACACCAACCCTAAAAAGGTGACCATTCACCTTTCTCGATACACAGCATCCTGAAACCAAAGAAGGAATAAATTTCAATGCTTGAGACTTAATTATGGTGACATTCCCTGTGTCCTTGCCTTGGTAAACATATAACTCTAAAATTTCATGCAGTCATCAGTGTGATTAATACAAAACTGGACTTGCGAGAAAGAAAGAGATCAGAAACACGTGTAAGGAAGCAAGATTATGCTGAATGCATATCACATGAGTATGTGTTATAGATAACTTAAGTTGAGTATCCTAAATTCTGGATTAGAGGTGCTGGAAAAGCACAGCAGTTCAGGCAGCATCCGAGGAGCAATAAAATCGACGTTTCGGGCAAAAGCCTTTCATCAGGAATACCTTAAGTATACCCTGAGTATCCTAAAGTCTTATTTAGTTGGACATATGAGTACCCCAAGTAAAAAATGTTGAGCTTGAGCCCCAGAGCTGGGTGTTATGCAATCTTGCTTAAGTGAGTTGCTCTCTTTAACTTGTTGACAATCCTGGCAAAATGCAACTCATAAGTTCATAAGACAAAGAAGCAAAAAGCCCATCGATTCTGCTCTGCCATTCAATCACAGCTGATATGCTCCTCACCCCCATTTTCCTGCCTTCTTCCAATATCCCTTCAACCCATTACCAGTTATAAATCCGTCTAACTCCTCCTTAAAATTACTCACTGTCCCAGCATCCACTGCACTTTGGGGTAGCAAATTCCGCAGATTCATAACCCTCTGGGAGAAGTAGTTTCTCCCCAACTCTGTTTTAAATTTGCTGCCCAGATCCAAAGACTATGACCTCTCTTTCTAGAATGTCCCACAAGAGGAAGCATCCACACCTTTTATCATGTTGAATACCTCAATATGACTTCCCCTCATTCTTCTAAATTCCAGAGAGTGTAGACCTAAACTGTTCAGTCTCTCCTTATATGACAAACTCCTCATCTGGAATCAATCTAGTGAACTACTGCATCTAAATAAGGAGATGTAAACTGTGCACAATACTCCAGGTGTGGTCTCACCAATACCATGTGTAGTTGCAACAATACTTCCTCACCTTTATATTCTATTCCCTTAGCAATAAAATCCAACATTCCATTCACTTTATTACCTGCTGTACCTGCATGCGAGTTTTCTGTGACTCATGAATAATCTCGATCCCTTCAAAACACTTAGATCCCTCTGCACCAGAGCACCCAAAGTCTCTCCTCATTAAGATAATACATTGCCTTCCCATTTTTTCGATCCAAATGCATGACCTTACACTTATCCACATTAAATTCCATCTCCCATATTTTGGCCCACTCTCCTAACCTATCTATATCCATTTGTAAGGTTCTTATTTCCTCATTGCAATTTACCTTCCCACTTAATTTTGTGACATCTGCAAATTTGGCTATAGAGTCTTGTATTCCTGAATTCAAGTCATTAATGTCAATTGTAAATTGCTGGGGTCCAAGGACCAAACCCTGTGGCACCCCACTAGTTATATCTTGCCATCCAGAAAAACACCCATTTATCCCAACTCTCTGTCTTCTGACCATCAGCCAGTCATCTATCCAGGCTGATAAATTACCCTTATCCCATATGATCTAACCTTGTGAATTAACCTTTTACACCTTCTCAAACACCTTCTGGAAGTGCAGATAAATGAGGTCTATAGCATCCCCATTATCCACCTTGCTTGTTACTTCTTCGAAGAACTCTCACAAATTAGTTAAGCATGATCTGTCCTTGATAAAACCATGCTGACTCTGATTGTGTTTTGATTTTCCAAATGTCCTGATATTGCTTCTGTGATAAGTAATCCTAATAACGGAACGATTTGATAATTATTTCCCAACAGATAAATATTTTCCAACAACAGATGTTAAACTTACTGGTCTGTATTTTCCCACATTTTACCTCCCTCCGTTTTTGAATAAGGGCATTATATTAGCTGTTTTCCAATCCACTGGAACCTTTCCCGTGTCCAGGGAATTTTGGAATATTTTAACCAATGGATCTATGATCTCCATTGCAACTTTGTTTAATATCCTAGGATGTAAGCCATCAGGCCTAGGGGACCTGCCTATCCTCAATCCTAATAGTTTGCTTAGTACCTTCTCTCTATCTTTGTTGATTGTTCTACGTTCGACCTTATCTATCGTCTCTGACTTGCCTGTTCCAAAAGGAATGGTACTGTTGTCCTCCACTGAGGCAAAGTATTGATTCAGCATCTCTGCCATCTCAGTGTTCCCCACTATTAATTGTGCACTTTCATCTTCCAAGGGGCCAACATTCACATTAGCAACTCTGCTCCCTTTTGTATACCTATAGAAGCTTTTGCTATCGTTTTTAATATTTTGTGCAGGTTTTCTTTTGTAATTAATCTTAGCTCTTCTTATTAATTTTTTATTATCCTTCTGTTTATGTTTGAAAGTTTCCCAGTCTTCCATCCTGCCACTGGCCTTTGCAATATGGTATATCTTAGTTTTTGACTTTATGTTGTTCTTGACCTCCTTGTTTAGCATGGATGTTTTTTACCTTCCTAAACATGTTTCTTCCTCACTGGGATATATTTTAGTTGTTAGGAACTGAATTGTTCCTTAAACGTCTGCCGCTGATTATCCGCTGTCTTACCATTTAGCCTTCCTGCCCAATCTACTCAGGCCAAATCTGTCCTCATGCCTACATAGTTTCCTTTGTTTAATTCCAGAACACTACTTTGGGATTCCACTTCCTCACCACCAAACTGAATTTTGAATTCTGTTATACTATGGTCACTAGCCCCCAGAGGATCCTTAACTATCATGTCATCAATTAATCTTTCCTCATTACACAAACCCAAATCCAGAGTAAAGTTGTGCTAGAAAAACACAGCAGATCAGGAAGCATCTGAGGAGCAGGAAAATCGACGTTTCGCGCAAAAGCCCTTCATCATTCCTGATGGAGGACTTTTGACCAAAACGTCGATTTTCCTGCTCCTCGGATGCTGCCTGACCTGCTGTGCTTTTCCAGCACCACTCTAATCTTGACTCTGATCTTCAGAATCTGCAGTCCTCACTTTTGCCAAATCCAGAGTAGCCTGCTCCTTGATTGGTTCCACAACATACAGCTCCAAGAATCAATCTCTAATACATTCAGTGAACTCTGCTTCCAGGCTACCCTTGCCAATCCGATTCTTCCAATCTATGTGCATGTTAAATCATCCAATTATTATTGCCATACCTTTCTTGCAAGCCTTTAATATTTCCTGGTTTTTACTCTGCCCCATTGTAGAACAACTGTTTGGAGACCTATAGATTACCCCGACCAAGTACTTCTTCCCTTCGCTATTTCTTGTTTCTACTCAGACTGATTCCACAACTTGATCTCCTGTGCTTAAATCATTTCTGATTACAGCATAGATCACTTTCTTCACCAGTGAGACCACTCCACCTCCTTTTCCTTTCCGTCCATCTTTCCAAAATGCTGAGTACCCCAGGATATTCAATTCCTACACCTGGTCTCCTTGTAACTATCCCTCAGTAATCGCTACTAAATGTACCCTTTGTTTCTATTTGCGCTATTATCTCACTAATTTTGTTTCAAATGCTTCATGCATTTATATACGTTAAATTTATTCCACTGTTAAATTTCGCTCTTTTTTATAATTCCTTGGTGCATAAAGATATTCATCTGTTCTGTCCCTTGCCTTTATTGTCTGGTAACCATCCACCACATCACTAACCTGCACCTTTACCTTCTCCTTTAAGTTGGGTTTTCTAATTTCCCCTATACTGAACCCTCTCCCTCTCTATTTAGATTGAAGTCCTGTCATTAGCCCGAGTTATGTGATTGGCTAGGCCTCTGGTACTAGCACAATTTAGATGAAGACTGTCCCTCGCAACAGGTCCCTTCTCCAGTGCTGGTGCCAATGTCCCATGAATTCAAACCCATTTTTCCCACACCAATCTTTGAGCCACACATTTACCTGCTTAATCTTATTGACCCTGTGCCAATTAACTCATGGCTCAGGTAGTAATCCAGAGATTATTACCTTTTTGGTCTGCCTTTTAATTTAGCTCCTAGCTGTTCATACTCTCCTAACAGAACTTCTGCCCTAGTTGTTTGTATATCGTTGGTACCTACGTGGACCATGACCACTGAATCTTTACCCTCCCACTCCAGGATCCTCTGCAGCCCAGGTGAGATATCCTGAACCCGAGCACAAGGCAAGCTCTTGATCCTGATCACAGAGAGCAGTGTCTGCCCCTAACTCTACTATTCCCAGTGACAATGACATTTCCGTTCACTCCCCCCACTTGAATGTGCTGCAGTTAGCTCATCCTGCCTGCAGTCCCCATTCCTGTCCACTCACGGACCAAGACACTTGAACCTGTTGGGTAAGGCCGAGGTGGTGGTGCATCGAGGAAATGTTAAACCTTGACAGGTTATGGATTCTCACAGAGCTTTTTCTCTCTTCTTCTGGCCTTCCATGAGAGCAAAGTGAAACCCAACAGAAAGTGAGTAACCACGAACCAAAGTCTTCGCTGAATTATTATTTTTCAAAGCAATGTGTTGATCTGTCATTTTATAGGCAAATTATAATTCACAAAACATCAAATTGGTCTGACACTGCTACAGTGACAGTCACAGCATGACAGTAATTAAAAGCCTGCAGATTTGTCAGTGAAATAATCTGCGAGATAGATAAAAATATAATGGATGATGAAGAGTGGAAATTCTGAGCCCAGTGGTCCATGCTGCAGAAAGACCTTGTCACTTCAGTCCTCTTGACCGCAATCTGAACTGTCTAGGTTGTTATCTCACAAGATGAAAGAAATTCATTAGCATTTGTCAACGAAGAGCTTCATTGATCGAAGTTGGGTAATGTTTCTCTGTCACTGCCTGGCTGAAATAAAATGGGGGCCCGTTGAATGCTCCCAAACTGAGTGCTTCATCCAACTCTGAAGAGGACCACCAGAAATATGGAATTATCATATTAAACCAAGCACGTTGCTCCATTCTTGGGTTTGAAAGGTTGACAATGAATGCCCCTGCCTTGCTGAAGGTTGGTGTCTCACAGCTCCTCCTCTTTTTTTATCATTGCATTACCTGAGGAGGATTAATTCAGATGGTCAGGAACCAAGTTACTGTTGTTCCATGCAGAAGTTTGACAGACTGCATGTCTCATTTGATGCCCACTGCCCTTGGATCCCTGATTAGCATCTTTCCTTGAAATAATATGGTGGCTTTATTTTCTGACCTCAAAAAAATCAAACAAGAATTGCTCTGGGGAGCAGATCACGTTGCCATAACAAACCAGTTCTGTGCTGTGGAGTCCCATTATTGCCCAGACAACTGGCTGAAGACCACTTGACTCCATTTCACACACTGTAATGAACACATCTTAGAAAATCTAGCTAGACTGGCCCATAAACTCGTGAGTTGGGATGCGCTTGTGCATTCTAACACTCATAGTAAATAGAAAATCTTTAGTCAGAACCTGAAAACAATTTATGCAAGGTGCAGGCAGCAGAAAAGGAGCAATGATTTATTACACAAAGTGCAGGTTTGAGCTGGTTATCTCAGGTCTGTATTACAGACAGGAAGGCAATCAAGTTACTACACATAACAGAGTTGTAAAATAGTTCATAACCAGCCTGATGCAAGCATGTAATCTCAGTCACAACATGATCTCAGTGTTCACTTCATCCTGCCTCATTAAGTTTCAGTTCAGGCTCAGGTTCCCGAGGTCGGTGTCACATGCAATGGCCCCCCCAAAACACTTTGTTTTGTAGTATCTATCCATTCCGTTTCGATGTATTCCTGGGAAAAAAAGACAAACAGTTCTTTATTGTGAGATAAATGCATTTATTTTCTTTATTCTTTCATGGGATATGGGCATCACTAGAAAGGCAAGCATTTGTTGCCCAGCCTGTTATCCCTTGAGAGCAGTTAAGAGTCAACCACATTACTGTGGTTCTGACTTCACAGGTCGAGCAGATCAGGTAAGGACAACACTTTTCTGTCCTTAAAAGATGTTAGTGAACCAGATGGAATGTCACACCGATCAATGGTATTTTCATGGTTGACATCACTGTACGTCACAGAGATGTACTTTTGCAAATCTGAACATCTTGTATTTACTCATGAGATGTGGGCATTGCAGACTGGCCAACATTTATTGACTATCTCCAGCTGTCCTTGAGAAGATGATGGTGAGCTGCCTTCTTGAACCACTGCAGTCCATAATGAATGAATTTAAATTCCAAGTTAAACTAAATTGTGCCAGTTTCTTAAAGAACCAGCAGTCACCACCTTGATGTTGAATGACCAAGTGTAATTCCTTTGTTTATTAAGTGAAATATCCTTCTCAACAGTCAATATTCTCAGAGTCAACCACGTTGGTGCAGGTTTGGAATCACATATAGGCTAGACTGCGTGATTACAGCAAATTTCCTTCCTGATTGATAGATTATCAGTGGATCTGATGACTTTTACCATGACCCAGTCATTGTACCATCACTACCTTTACTCAGAGCTTCCAGCTTTCTACCATTCCAGAAACATAACCACAGTGTTATTGTATACCATGTTAACATTTTGAGACATATGATAGAACCAAATATTTTCCTTTTTGCTGTCTCCAATTTTTTGCAAATTCTTTGAAGCTATTTCCCAAGTTCAACACATGCATCTCCAAGTATTGAGCACAATCGTATGGAATTAGCATTTAGCAAATTGCAAGAATAATGACTTGCATTTCTGTAGCATCTTCTATGTATGTAAAAGGCATTGAATAGCATAAACCAGCATTTGCAGTGTTTCCTGAGGTTCAGTCACGATCATTCAATTGGATGCATTTCCAGAGCATTTACAGATTTTTCATACCATCTGTTCTCCATTCTGCACTGACCTGCTGTGCACCTTTTTTGGTGACTTTGTGAAAAACCAAACCATGCAGATGTGGCTCAGTGGTTAGCACTGCTGCCTCACAGCACCAGGGTCCCAGGTTCGATTTCAGCCTTGGGCGACTGTCTGTGTGGAGTTTGCACATTTTCTCCCCGTGTCTGCGTGGGTTCCCTCTTGGTGTTCCGGTTTCCTCCCACAGTTCAAGGATGTGCAGGTCAGGTGAATTGGCCATGCTAAATTGCCCATAGTGCTCAGTGCATTAATCAGAGGGAAATGGGTCTGGGTGGGTTACACTTTGGAGGGTCAGTGTGGACTGGTTGGGCCAAAGAACCTGTTTCCACATTGTAGGGAATCAAATCTAATCTGATGTTTGATAAGTACAAATCAGAAACTATTGCTGGGAAGAGAACATTAGAATTATGAGGAGAAGCTGGGACGCTATTGGGTATTGGGCTCCTATAACCTGCTGTAGGTAAGACCGTTGAACTGTAAGAAATAGGAGGAGGCCATTTGGCCCCTCAAACCTGGTGCACTATTCCATACACTGATATTCCTCTTGTTCCCCTCAATTCGTTGCAGGTAAATAGGATAGTGAAGAAGGCGTTTGGTATGCTTTCCTTTATTGGGCAAGGAAGGAACTGAAGAATGGACTTACAAGAGCTAAAAGAAGGCATGAGAAAACTTTAGCGGGTAGGATTCAGGAAAATCCTAAGGCATTTGGTATGCTTTCCTTTGTTGGTCAGAGAATTGAGTATCAGAGTTGGGAAGTCATGTTGCGGCTGTGCAGGATGTTGGTTAGGAAACCTTTGGAATATTGCATGCAATCCTGGTCTCCTTCCTATTCTCCTTCCTATAGGAAGGATGTTGTGAAACATGAAAGGGTTAAGAAAAGATTTACAAGGATGTTGCCAGGGTTGGAGGATTTGTGCTATAGGGAGCGGCTGAATAGGTTGGGACTGTTTTCCCTGGCGCGCCGGAGGCTGAGGGGTGACCTTATAGAGATTTATAAAACCATGAGGGGCATGGTTAGGGTAAATAAATAAGGTATTTTCCCTGGGGTGGGGAGTCCAGAACTAGAGGGCATAGGTTTAGGGTGAGAGGGGAAAGATATAAAAAAAACTTAAGGGGCAACTTTTGCACACAAAGGGTGGTATGTGTATGGAATGAGCTGCCAGAGGAAGTGGTGGAGGCTGGTACAATGGCAACATTTAAAAGGCATCTGCATGGGTATATGAATAGGAAGGGTTGAGAGTGATATGGGCCAAGTGCTGGCAACTGGGACCAGATTAGGTTGGAATATCTGGTCAGCATGGACGAGTTGAACCGAAGGGTCTGTTTTTGTGCTGTACATCTCTGTGATTCTGTGATGCTTTGGTATTATTCCAGATGACCATTACTGGTACATTTTGCAACTTGCATCCTCTCCCAATATGTAGAAACCTGAGTAAGGTTTGTTTGAGGTTGTTGACTACAACCAACTTTTCCTTTGTCTTGGGCTTATCTCCTGATTAATGGAAAAGGATACACCACCATAGCATCTGTGCAGAAGAGGCACTGTTCTTAGATAGTAATAAGATTTATTGCATGGCAGCAGGAAGTTCAACAACATTCAGCCAGGAGGTGCTGGATGTCTTAAAATGCATAAAGGTGGATAAATCCCCAGGACCTGATCAGGTGTACCCGAGAACTCTGTGGGAAGCTAGAGAAGTGATTGCTGGACCTCTTGCTGAGATATTTGTATCATCGATAGTCACAGGTGAGGTGCTGGAAGACTGGGGGTTGGCAAATGTGGTGCCACTATTTAAGAAAGGTGGTCAGGAAAAGCCAGGAAACTATAGAAACTATAGCTTGACATCGGTGGTGAGCAGGTTGTTGGAGGGAATCCTGAGGGACAGGATTTACATGCATGTGGAAAGGCAGGGACTGATTAGGAATAGTCAACATAGCTTTGTGCATGGGAAATCATGTCTCATGAATTTGATTGAGTTTTTTGAAGAAGTAACAAAGAGGATTGATGAGGGCACAGCAGTGGACGTGATCTGTATGGACTTCAGTAAGGTGTTTGACAAGGTTCCTCGTGGTAGACTGGTTAGCAATGTAAGATCTCATGGAATAGAGGGAGAACTAGCCATTTGGAGACAAAACTGGCTTGAAGATGGAAGACAGTGGGTGGTGGTGGAGGTTTGTTTTTCAGACTGGAGACCTGTGACCATTGGTATGCCACAAGGATCGGTGCTGGGACCACTGTTTTTTATCATTTATACAAATGATTTGGATGTGAACATAGCAGGTAAAGTTAGTACGTTTGCAGATGACACCAAAACTGGAGGTGTAGTGGACAGTGAGGAAGTTTACTTCAGAGTACAATGGGATCCTGATCAGCTGGGCCAATGGGCTGAGGAGTGACTGATAGAGTTTAATTTAGATAAATGTGAGGTGCTGCATTTTGGAAAGGCAAATCAGGGCAGGACTTATATACTTAATGCTAAGGTCCTTGGGAGTGTTGCTAAAAATGAGACCTTGGAGTGCAGGTTCATAGTTCCTTGAAAGTGGAGTCACAGGTAGATAGGATAGTGAAGAAGGCATTTGGCATTTTTCCTATATTGTTCAGAGCATTGAGTACAGGAGTTGGGAGGTCATGTTGCGGATACAGGACATTAGTTTGACCACTTTTGTGCAGTTCTGGACTCTCTCCTATCAGAAGGATGTTGTTAAACTTGAAAGGGTTCAGAAACGATTGACAAGGATGTTGCTAGGGTTGAAGAATTTTACCTATCGGGACAGGCTGAACTGGCTGTGCCTGTTTTCCCTGATGCGTCGGAGGCTGCGGGGTGACCTTATGGAAGTTTATAAAATCATGAGGGGCGTGGATAGGGTAAATAGACAAGGTCTTTTCCCTGGGGTGGAGGAATCCAGAACTAGAGGGCATAAACTTTAGGTGAGAGGGTAAAAATTTAAAAAGGATCTGAGGGGCAACTTTTTCAAACAGGTGGTTGCGTGTATGGAAGGAGCTGCCAGACGAAGCAGTGGAGGCTGGTACAATTACAACATTATAAGGCATCTGGATGGGTATTTGCATTGTAAGGGTTTAGTGGGATATGGGCCAAATGTTGGCAAATGGGGACTGTATTAGTTTAGGATATCTGGTTAGCATGGACGAAGGGTCTGTTTCCGTGCTGTACATCTTTATGACTCTATGACCCCATGAGTTGATACAGGTACATTTGCTCCAACTGGAAGCTGGAGTGGAATTTCTTGACTTAACCAACAGATTGTGTGTGACACCAGTGGAATGGGTTAACTTAAACGTTAACCTCTTCAGAGGCTTATCTTCGCCAACAGCATCTGTCCTGTCGAGCACCTTCAGAATCTCAATGTTTTGTTATGGACCCGGCCAGATCTCTCAAAATATTTTGAGAAGGTAGCCTCGACCCTAATGCTTTCTTATTTTAAAGGCAGATGTGAAGTGAATATTAGGGTGTGATGCAGCTGGTCAAAATACATGGCTTTAAGCAAAACAGAATTTATTTAAACGCAACAGTTGAAACATGAACAAAACAGCATTTAGAATATCTGAACCTTTTGAAAACTCAGCCAACTCGATACCACAACTTAACTAAGGAGCTGTTCCAATTCTCACAACATCCCATAAACACACCCCTTGACAAAAGGGAAATTCAAGCACAAGTTCTGACAGGCAAGAGAGATTTCAGAGAGAAAAATCAGTCATAGATCATCTGCTGATGCATGGAACCTTTTTGCACTACTGCAGTTTCTGACTGCCTACTACCAGCAGCTTCTCTGCTACAACTAAACCAAACTAGAAAATTCCTGAACTGGGATAAGTGGCCACCCCTGCAATTTTTAAACTAGGCTCTTTACGAAACATTTTGGCACCTCTGCCTTTACAACCTCTCTTTTAAAAAAAGCCCAAGGATAAACTAACCTTGTGAAAGTGACAGCATGATCACAGTTTCAAGAAGATCACCTCACATTTTTTGGACTCCAGTAGCCAGTGAATTATGAATTGTCACTACTTCACTGGTTAATTTCAATCACTCCTTCATTACTTTCACAAATTCAGCATCGTACATGACTTGCCCAAGAATTTCATGAAGTTGAAACAGAAATTGCTGGAGAAGCTCGGCAGGTCTGGCAGTGGAGACAAAACAGAGTTAATGTTTCGAGTTCTAGCAACCCTTCTTTGAAACATTTCAGACTTGAAACGTTAACTCTTTTTCTCTCTCCACAGTTGCTACCAGATGTGAGCCTCTGCAGGAATTTCTGTTTTCGTTTCAGACTTCCAGCATCCGCAGTTCATCAAATCATAAAATCCCAACAGTTTGGAAGCAGGCAATTCGGTTCATGGAGCCCACACCCCCTGTCCAAAGATTATCCTACCTAGACCCACGCCCCTACCCTATCCCTGCATTTCCTCTGTGTAATCGATCAAGCCGGCACACACCCCTGGACACTATAGGCAATTTAACATGGCTAGTCCACCTAACCTGCATATCTTTGGACTCTGGAATTCTTTGTTTATTTTCATGAAGTTGAGTAAGTTTCACATTAACTTGCCATTGAACTCACCAGCGGAAGGTAAGTTTAGCAATTATCCGTTATTTGTATGTTTTTACCAACATGACACTTAACATAGTCTGTCTCTGCTGCTCAGAAAGTAAAGATGTATGGCATTTTATGCCTTTACCTTGCAAATTCATTGAGTTGATTTTAAAATGATCTAATTTTAACTTTTTGTTTACATATTTATTTTTCTTGGTCTTTTTTTTGAAGTCTAAACTTTCTCCTCTCTCTTAAGGTCACTTTTTCCACCAGACCTGACATTTCATTTCCCAACTCTGTTTCAACTTCAGCTGAAACATTTCCTGTTTGTTTCTCAATCTTTAAATTGCGCTATTTATCCTACTGCTCACTGAGGTCACATTTTGAAGGTTACTGAAATGCTGAGGAATGTGGATTGGTGGCATAGAAAGGACCATTGAGGGTTCTGCAGCTGGGGGAATAGGCTTATGCTATGAGGTTTAGAGGGAATTTAAGGGAAGATTATTTTCATAGAAGGAGGTTCTTGCTGCTTAATAGCATAATAGACACAAGAATTCTAATGGCAAAAGATATTTGGTAAAGTGGCATCATCTATGAGGCTGCAAAACAAGAGTGAGAGAGTGGGATTCAATGGGGTGGCTACTCATTTGCCAGCACAAACCACGATGGGCCAAATGGCCCCTTCCATGCTGTAAATTTGTATTGAGTTTTGATTTCTAAGCTGCATTGCCCTCAATATGCCTTGATGCCTTAAACCTGTGGGAAGTAGTGGTCATTCTCTTTTAAATAAAAGCATCAAATATATCTGTAAACACAACATTTAAATAAAGGGGCTCCTCTTGGGCATGATGCCATGTTCTTCCACAGACTGACTGACTATCTAATCGGGACTGGGCAAAAGGTGTACGCAATGCCTTCTTTGTCTCTTAGACTTCCATTGTTTGCTCTTGGAGAAACTGGAAGCGCCTTTCAATCAGATTGGTCTCAGTCTATTTGCAAAACAATTGTTTGGAGCATTAAACACAAAGTGGAAAATGAAGGTTCAGAACTGGGCTTGAGAGCCTCCGGGCTTGATGGCAGCATTACAGTACCATCAAATGTTTCTGCATCCCAAGTCAACTCCGGTGTCTAAAGATAGATGGTTCTTCTGGCTGTGCTCATTTATATTCCGATTCATGAGAAGTTAGTCAGACGGCCACAGGGGTACATGTTTGCTATTTTTTCCCTTCCTGAGCAGAGAGAAATCTCATGCACTTTGCATGGCAAGAACAGCTCTCTGTCTTGTTATAAATAATAACCTCTCCTGGGTTTTGACCACAATGTGATGTGTTCAGCTTTGTACAGATGGTCCTGCTCCAGGCCGTATCCTTAGATTTGAGACATTATCAGAAATAAGCTCTTCATTGTATGCCATGAGAGAATTTGATCAATGCATTTTCTATCGTTCAAACAAAATCGGCAATAGTTCCCTCATTGCACTTCCCAATGTCGTTGAAGGGAGGGGAATGTGAGAACTACGGTGCGATGTTTGGTACTGACCTTTGTTTAAGATTACTCTTAATTTAAAAAAAGAACGAAAGAACAGTGGATGCTGGAAATCAGAAACAGTAACAGAAATTACTGAACTGAATTACAGAACTAAAAAATGATCACTGGACCCGAAATGTTAACTCTGATATCTCTCGAGATATGCTGCCAGACCTGCTAAAGTTTTCCGGCAATTTTTGTTTTCGTATTCTTAACTCAAGCCTGTTTATGTATGAAGTTAAAATCCATGTGCTCATATGAAATGACTCTGACTGTTGAGAATTAGGCATTTATCAACATGTGTAGTAACAGTGACGACAACAGTTCAAATCGACCCAGACTCACAAAATTTAAATTGGACAAGCAAGTGATTCAGGGCGAATTGTGTTGACAGGGCTCACAGACACTTAAAAGTCTATGAGTCATCATCTGAGCCTCATGGTTTAGTGGGAGAAAATGCGGACTGCAGATGGCTGGCCATCAGAGTCAAGAGTGTGGTGCTGGAAAAGCACAGTAGGTCAGGCAGCATCCAAAGAGCGGGAGAATCGACTTTTCGGGCATAAGCCCTTTATCAGGATTCTTCTGCTCCTCGGATGCTGCCTGTCCTGCTGTGCTTTTCCAGCACCACACTCTCGACTCATGGTTTAGTGTGCAAACCTTGTTCAGTTCATAGTTTTCTTCATTCCTGAGTCAGAACATAGTTGGTTCAAACTCCATGCTTACTCCACTCAACCTCAATCAGGCTTGTTCAACAGATGTCCTACAAAGATTCCTAACTGGCCTATGGATGGTCTTCCAAATACAGGAATTAAAAGTCTGAGATTCTGCAAGGATATGCTTTTCACATCAGAGGCTGTTTCTCTCCCGTGTTCACAACACAGTCTCTGATTGGAGGAGCGTTGGACAAACATTGGGAGCATCATTTAGCCTGAGGCCCGTGCACCAGAATATTTGGCGGCAGAGGCTAGCTTGCCGTGAGCAACGGTGAAAGTCATGGTTGACAACATTCAGATCACTGTTTTTCATTGGGTTTAATGTTTTACTTACAGAGGAGATCCAGAGTTCAGGTTTCTCACATACACCAATGATATGACACCAGCAGCTCTGCAGAGAGTTCAGTCAAGCTCCGAGAGAGAGCAATGCTTAATTCATAAGTCACAGCTCTTCTTTTGAAACGTCTTCAAATTCAGTCATGAAATGAACTTTTCATACTCCTTCAAGGAGCACTGTTGTTACCAGATAAATAACAACTGGAGGGTTTTACTCAGTGACCTGTTTGCTACTTGCACACAGTAACCTTCATGTCATTGACTGGTTGCAGAAACCTTTCAGTCCACATACTTAAAACATTCACCAATTTCCTTTTATCCATGATATTATCAAGGCACTACCTTAGTGGAACAAATCAGTGAGTGTGTGCGCTAATGTTGAACATGAAACAGTGAAGAGCAGTCCAGACCCTTCGGCCCTTGATGTTGTACCAACCCTTTATCCTATTCTGAAATCAAACTAACTTACATAAAGCAGGGACATATAATTGTCACACTGTTTTCACAGACCTGTTCTTATTGTATGATTCTACTGCTGCTCTCCCGTGGTCCGGTTAACCCTGGGCCAGGCTTTGGTAACTCCATGTTTTGATTGCTGTTCGCTTTGTCTCTTTTCTCTTTCCAGCCTGCAGCCAGAAGGAGCTGAGGTAATCTTGAGTCCCGAGGTCACCTGCGGGCCACCAGGTCTGTCCTTGTCCAGCCCCATTGCTCTGACTGTCCCTCACTGCGCAATGGTATGTTCGGAGCACTGGAGCATAAAGCTGAAGAGACAGACACTGACAGGAAAGTGGGAGGTAAGTTTGGATGAGCTTATTGATTGTGTTCAATGGCCAGATTTGCATATTTGCATTCATTCTGGGTCCCTCCGGCCCAGCTCCAGCAGAGTTACTGAAATAGGTTTTTAAAAAAAATCCCTGCTGCCTCAACTGTGCCTGCGGCATGATAGTGGGGGATCATCAAGCTGCTAACATATCCAGTCATAACCAGCATGGGCCTCCGATGAATCTCTGTGTGATTTGGCGGAAAATAGATTTATTGTTGAACCTCAGGTCAGATACAGTGCATCACTTAAAGAGTGAGAGATTGAAAGGTTTGGTGATATGAAGTGATTTGATGAGGACAGTCTGACACTTACAAGAAAAAGATAAGCAAGAGTTGCATTATTTTGTTAGTGTGTATGTTTTGCTGGTGTGCCTATCTGCGCGTGTTGAACGGAGAGCTGTGCTGCAAAATGTATGTGGGATGAAAGCAAGTTTTGGACAGCATGTTTCATAGTTATTTTAATGTTAATGCTGCATTGATGTTCATGAAATTACTTGGCAGCAACTGAAGAATGCTTTCAATGATTTGTAAAATTGGAGTGAATGATGCATCACAAATGTTCAATTAAAGCAGAGAAATTTTACCTATATTCTGTTAAAACATATTGAATTACCCTTTCTTATGCAAAGTTGTTTGGTTCTATCATGTACACATCTAAAATTATTAAAATTTGAAGTTTCTCAAGGATTTAAGCGTCCTGTGCATACATATTCTGATATTAGTGCGATGTTGTGTTACAGGCACATTTGCGGTATAGCTGGCAAATGCTGTGTATCTATCTGTGTGTTTTCATCCATTTCTCTGCAATGAACTCTCTTTGTCTCAGTATCTGTTCATCTATCACTCCCCACAATTCTGTCTCTGCTGAAAGCCAGTCCAATCCTAGTTTGGGGTTGGCAGAATGTTGTTGTACATCTATACTTGACAATGCAGGTAAGCTTCCATGATTTTATAAAGTCAGCTTCCTCCATACTCTGAGCAAACATGACGCATACAAACACACAAAATGCTGGAGAACCTCAACAGGTCTTGGAAAATCTGTAGAGAAAGAAATGGAATTAACATTTTGAGTCCGGTACGACTTCTTCAAGTCTGCATACTTGAAGAAGTCGTACTGGACTCAAAACGTTAATTCTGTATGCATCATGTTTGTTCAGCCAGAAGGACATAGAGCAGTAGAGTCATAGAATTGGCACAGAAATAGATTAGAATCCATACTTAGAATTAGAATCCATGCAGTGTGGAAACAGGCCCATCGGTCCAACAAGTCCACACTGACCCTCCAAAGAATAACCCAACCAGACCCGTTCCCTGAACCTATTACTCAACATTTACCCCTTACTAATGGGCCAAACCTATACATCCTTGAACACTGTGGGCAATTTAGCATGATCAATTCACCTAACCTACACATCTTTGGATTGTGGGAGGAAACCGGAGCACTCAGAGGAAAACCACACAGACACGGGGAGAATGTGTAAACTCCACACAGACAGATGCCCGAGGCTGCATTCGAACCCGGGTCTCTGGTGCTGTGAGGCAGCAGTGCTAACCACTGAGCCACCATGCTGCTCCCAAAATTAATAGGTCGGTATGATGCCAATACCCACCAACTCATCGTCTCAAAACCGGAACCTGTTTCCATGCAAAAGGGTGTTTTCACCTCAATGTAAATTCAGAAAGATATTGGGAAACTCATCTCTTTGATATGCTTTCCTTCTAACAGATTATTTTGGCAGTGAATAATATGGAGAAATACATTACACAGCAACCTGTCTGCATTGGTAGAATTTTTACCTCTCAGAGATTCAAGCTCCCAGTCCAGGATTTGAGCATCACTGTTTTCTTGCAATCTCTTGACTTTCTTAATCTCCCCAGTTTCTGTCCACATTCCCTGGAGTAATCTTGCCCCAAATAATGTATAGCACATCTGTAAAATCTCAGATTGTTAAACTCCTAGTCTTCCAATCACTCCAATTTTATTTTCTGTTCTTGATTTGCTCAATCACTTCCTCAGCCTTGATGGTTTTATCCCACAGAGAGTCATTCAAGGGGCTGAATGGCCTCCTCCTACACTTAATTTATATGTTTGCCTGTTCCTTATACTATAATCCTCATCAGTGAACCTTCAGAACTGAGCAGATTTAGCAACCTTTGAAAGCTGCAGGACAAGTTTAGAAGACTGTAAAATAAAATTTAAAGAAGCGTCCAGATTTATAAAGTGAAAGGTTTGTGGAGAAAAAAACAAGGATATTCTGCTAAACTTTCAGAAACTTCGGCCCTCAGCATCCCTGACCCAGCCTGGCCACTGCTCTTGATGTCAGAGTTTTGGAGAGCACGCAGTAGAGACTCATCTTTTGTAGAGAGTCCAGAGCAGCTGGGATTGTTGCCCCTACAACTGAAAAATGGTGAAATGAGATTCAGTTTGCAGAGTTATGAGGGGCTTTGACAGTTTGTGACGAAGCACCTGTTTTTTATTGGCAAGAAAGCTGTGACCAAAAGACAAAAGGGGTGTAAAATATCAGGTAAGGAAGTAATAGGAAATTATTTCACATAGAGAGTTAAGACCAAAGGAAATCAAAACAGAGTAGGCCATTTGGCCCTTCAAGCATGTTTCTCCATTCAATCGGATCTTGACTAATCCAATATTCCTCTGATTCACTTTCCTGTGTTTTACCCGTAACCCTTGATCCCCAAATGATCAAGAATCTATCTATTACAGTCATAAATATACGCTTGAACTCTGGACCCCACAATTCTCTGTTGCAAGGAGTTCAAAAGAATCACAACCCTCTGTGACTGGAACTTCCTCCTCATCTCAGCCTTAAATTGGCACATGTTCACTCTGAGACTGTGCCCTGTGGTGCTCGACTCTCCCAGGGTGTTGTCAGGATCTGTAATGCTATGCCTGCCACAAGTGGATTAATTGGGAACTTTTAACAGAGATTCGAGGGGCTTCAAAATGGGTGCCCCAATATGGATTTCAGAGTGATCATTAGAATTTATGCTGGGGTGGGAATTCTGTGTAAAAACAAGTAGAATGAAGCATTGCTCTATCTGAACCTTATGTAATATAACATTTAAAAGCTCCCTCTAATCTAGGCTGCTTTGTTAACTAATGAGGCTCAAAACCTCACAGGGTGACTCTCATGAATAGACTTTTCTCAACCTTTACTTTCGACATCATTAAAACTTCTGCTTCAGAGGCATTATGAAGATGGTTATCAATATGGATACCAGTCTAAAGCTCATTGTGATGTTAAGTTTCATGTATTAATGCATAGATCGCGAGATGGGTTTTCTGTTGGCACTTTCTGTTGAAGTCTTTTGCCCACAAGACACTAAACTACATTCAATGCAATGATTCCTCCAGTCCCTTTATGAATAAATGTCCTTTATTACTGCAGCTTTTTGCTCTCTGCATTAATTGGCTTTTCAAGTGTGTTTGTCTTTGTGTTCCGCAAAGAAATTGCATGCAATCATCAGAGCTTCATTAACAGCAACCGAGACGACTTTTTAACACCTTCAACTTGGGGTGCAAAGTATGCAGTCAAAGTACTGATTTGTCACTGTTTCCTCTTGGAAGTCTCTTTGCCTTGCTGCTATTTTTTTCCTTTAATAATTGCAACAGTCTCTTGGTTAACTATTGAATGATTTACTCCCTTGGCCACACTTTTTTGCATTCAAAACCACAGTAACGACAACATGTACACACAGCACCTTTATCATTCAAAACTGTCCCAAGCTGCTTCACAGGAATCTTATTAAATAAATTTGACAATGAGTGAAAGGACGAGACATTAAAACAAACCATCAATTTGCTTAAAAAGGTTACTTATAAGGACTATCTTCAATGAACAAAGAGAGATGGAGAAGTTCAAGGAGGGTAGTTCAGTATTGAGGTCCCAGACAGCAGAAGACACAACCACCATTGGTGGGGGTGGAGAAAATTGGAGAAGAAGGTGCCAGAAATTAATGAGCACAGAGACCATGGGAAGTTGAAGATTAAAATGTCAAATAACATCATGTTGATTCATGAAACCTAACCTCACAGAAGGATGTCATTCGGCCCACTTTGCCGGTGCTTCCTGTTCCTGAGAGCTGTCCAATTAATCTCACTGGCAGCTTCCTATCCACCTGCGCCCGCAGCCCCAACTGTGTCCCGTCGCCCATCCTTCCTGGACATTCAAACTTTAATTTGTTTATGATTATTGCTTTCTGCTGGTAAGGATTAATTGTAAACCATGAGAACTCCAAAGTATTTACATTATAATGCATTGAGGCAAGAGAAAATTCTGGTATTCATCTATCTCGTTTGAGGGCAGCACCTGTTAATCCTGCTGTCTGTGTGCTAACCTTTACCCGGCTCTCATCTCTGTGTTTGCTAATCTACACCGGCTCTTGATTAATTCTTGATTTTAAGATTTCCACCCTTGCTTTCAAATCTTTTTGCAGTCTCACTCCTCCCCATTTCTGCAACCTCCTTCAGCCCTACATTCCTCCAAGACGTCTACACTTCCCTACTCCTGCACCATAACGCTTTGCCAGTTGTCAAAGATACCACCAATGACCTTCGTGTCTTAAATTGCCAAGACCTTATGAATTTCCTCCCTCCTTCATTATCTCCTTCAAATTCCAACAATGTACAGGTTAGATGAATTGGCCATGCTAAATTGCCCAAAGTGTCCAGGTATATGCAGGCTAGGTGGATTAGCAATGGGAAATGCAGGGTTACAGGGATGGGATAAGGTAGAGGGTGAGTCTAGTTGTGGTGCTCTTCGGAGGGTTGATGTGGAGTCAGATGGGCCAAATGACCTACTTTCATATTGTTGGATTCTATGATTCTCTGATTCAAGAGACTGATTGGAACTCTTGGTTGACTACACTATTTTGGGCAGCTTTACTTGTGTAAAGTTTGTTTGATAACGTTTCTCTGAAGCACCTTTGGGGATTTCACTTTGTTAAGAGTGCCACAGAAACACAAATTACTGTTGATTGTTATCATTAAACTCAGATACTTTGGAGTGGATTCATTGTTCTATGGAGAAAGTGGTAAAACATCTGGGCACGTACAGGGTTCGGAGAGGTTGAGAGGGTATGGGCCAAATGCAGGCCATTGAGATGAATTCAGTTCAGGAAACCTAATCGGATGGACATGTTGGACTGCAGGGTCAGTATCCATGTGGATGATTCCGTGGCTCTGTGTTCCCTTGCCAGAAGCCACTGCCACACACAGACCGTGGTTGTCAGTACAGCTGGAAAGCAAAAAAGACCTGAAATGCTGACGGTCGGCAACTGACCTTGCAGCTAGGCTTTGTTGAATCTCTTTCTTTTGCCAACAGAAAAAGGCATTGTTTACATCCACTATAGAAACCCTATAGTGTGGAAACAGGCCCTTCGGCCCAACAAGTCCACCTGTCCCTCTGAAGAGTTACCCACCCAGACCCATTCCCCTACCACTCTATATTTACCCAGACTAATGTGCACATCCCTGAACACTACGCGCAATTTCCCATGTCAATTCACCTATCCTCCACATCTTTGGATTGTGGGAGGAAACTGGAGCACCAGGAGGAAACCCACGCTGACAAGGGGAGAACATGCAAACTCCACAAAGACAATCACCTGAGGCTGGATTTGAACCTGGGTCCCTTGCATTTTGAGGCACCAGTGCTAACCACTGAGCATCGTGCCACTCCAACCACTGAGCCATCATGTTGCCCTGGGATCTTGTGGTGCAGTGGACTCCACAAAGACAGTCACCTGAGGCTGGATTTGAACCTGGGTCCCTTGCATTTTGAGGCACCAGTGCTAACCACTGAGCCATCGTGCCTCTCCAACCACTGAGCCATCATGTTGCCCTGGGATCTTGTGGTGCAGTGGTGGAGTTCCTACCTCTGGGCGAGAAGTACTCAGTTCGCGTCCTGTCTGCTCCAGGAGTGTGTTATTACACATCAGAACAGGTTGGTGTAAAAAAAAATCTACATCCATTAAACTGGCCAACAGTGAGGCATGATTAAAATAAAACTGTGTATCTGCTACCCTTCCAACAACACAGATACAGTTGTCCTGTCAGAACCGATGCCTTTCAGAAGATATGTTAAATTGAAGCACGGCTAACTTGTTTTCCTTGTGAAAAGAAGATTAATGGCTTTATGTGACCACATAAGAGCTGAGGAAATAGTGGTGACTTCAGCAGGCTTGACTTAATTAAGCCCATGGATACAGATCTGAAGGATGCAGGTTTAATCTGAACAAACTCTGGACAGTGCCACCTCTTGCTTAATACCTTAAAAAAGGAGCTAAGTTATTGTATCTGAGAGGATTACAAAAATACAGGTGGCCCAAGTTGAACACATGCTCCCTGATTGTGAATCACTATGCTATGATGAGGGAATTGTACTGAAAACATAAAGTGCTGGAGGTCACAGCAGGTCAGGCAGCATCCATGGAGAGAAAGCAAGTTAACGTTTAAAGTCTGGATGGCTCTTCATCAGAGCTGAAGTGAAGTGTGGAGGGGGCAGCATCTATGCAATAGTTTTGGGGGGTGGCTGGGGGTTGGACTACTGGGGGAGAAAGGTTGTTGGTAGTTCAGATTAAGTAATTGGAGTGTGAGAATGGAAGAACAATGTTGTGTCTAACTGCCAGACTGTTTGTCTTGGTTAGAAGTTCAGACTTTTGCATATGGGGATGGACAAATACAGTACAACCTCAGTTACCCGAACACCGATTATCTGAATTTCGGATTATCCGAATAAGATCTCAAGCTCCGGATGCTTGGGTAAACTGTGTTATGTGAACATTCAATTATTCAAACATTTGATTATCTGAACAAAATACTGCCCACCCGTGTCATTTGGATAATCGAGGTTGCCCTGTCATTAGAATGACGTTGTAGATATTTGTACTTTTCTCCGGTGGAAATTCAGGGTGAATAGAAAATCTCAATGGGCCCTATGGACATCACTTCTCTCGTTTTTTCTTATGGCCTCTCCAAGAGAAGGAAATGAAAGAAAAAGCAAGACTTATTTATCCAACACTTGTCTTTTTTAATTCATTCATGGGACATGGGCGTCGCCGGCTAGCCAGCATTTATTGCCCATCCCTCGTTGACTTTGTACTGAGTGGCTTGCTAGGCCATTTCAGAGGGCAACTGAGAGTCAATCACATTGCAGTGGACCTGGAGCCACATGTGGGCCAAACCAGGTATGGATGGCAGATTTCCTTCCCTGAAGGACCTCAGTGAACCAGATAGACTTTTCCAGACAATCGACAGAGGTTTCGTGGTCACCAGGAAGGTCCTAAATTCCAGATTATTATTGATTTCAAATTCCACCATTTGCCATTACAGGATTCCAACTCATGTCCCCAGAACGTTAGTTGAGTTTCTGGATTAATAGACTAGCGATAATTGCTTCCCCTTCTTTGTGTCCCAAGGCACTGTATAATTTTTCAAGTGTGGTCACTATTATCCTTTTGGAAATGTGGCAGACAATTTTCACATAGCAAGCTCCCATAAACAAGGTAATGATCACATGACCTCATTTTAGGCATTGGCTGAGACATTGGAAATTCTCCCGTTTCTCAACTGAGTATCATAGGGATCTTTCATACACATGTGAGAGAAGGATTGTTATCTAAGTTCGATAGTTTACCTGAAATTTGTGCCTCTGAAAAAGTGCAGCAGTCCCTGAGGGATTCACTGAGTGTTAGACTGGAATTTCTACTATAGCTTCTGGGTAGTGTAATTCAGGATCAGCCCAGTTTTGTTCACAGTGAGGAAAAAAGCGTAGAGGGAGAGTACATCAAATACGGCTATTAGAAAACTGGAGTTGTCAAGGAACTGGACAGTTTTGGCATCAGTTTTCATTAAGCATTTTTTTAAAAACCTACCTGGACAGTTTGACGAGGTCTTGCACATTGATGAACTGTTTATGTGCAAAGGAAATGCTGCCAGCAATCTTCTTTCTATGATTAGGTGTAAGGACCAAATTGGTTTACACTATTATAGGATCAATAACTGTTGAGTCACAATGGGATGAGGCTGTTGTCTTAATATGCATTTTATTGCTTGATAGCAATTAATTACAAATGGCAGTAGTTTGTTAGATATCATTGCAAAGAATGTGAGGAGTTCTGTGAATAGGGTGATGCTGGGAAAGAGTGGGAATACTCCTGGATCACGGACCCACGGCTAATGTTCTGGGAATATTGGCCTGAATCTCATCATGATCAGGATGGTGAAATCTGAACTCAGTAAGTATTTGGAAAAGAACCACTGACTTGAAAACCGATTTGGTTCACTCATGCCCTACGGGAAGGAAATTAGCCTTACATGGTCTGGCCTGCATGTGACACCAACCCAAAGCAATGTAGTTGACTCTCAACTGCCCTCTGAAATGACCAAGCAAGCCACTAATTTGTATCAATCACTATCAAGTCGCTACGAAGAAATGAAGTGGATGCATCACCTGGCATTGACCGAGGTACTGGAAAAGACAATGGCAGAAATAGCCCTGTCAACCCTGCCAAGTCGTCCTTCCTAACACCTGGGTGCTAGTGTGAAAATTGGGAGAGAGCTGTCTCACAGACAGGTCAAGCAATAGCCTGACATAACCATTCTCAAGGAATCATACCTGACAGGCAATGTCCCAGAGATGACCATCACCATCCCTGGACATGTCCTGTCCCACTAGCAGCACAGACCCAGCACAGTGGTGTACCGCTGGGAGTCCTTAACACTGACTCCGGACCCCATGAAGTGTGATGGCATCAGGCTAAACATGGGCAACGTAATCTCCTGCTGATTACCACGTACTGTGATGATGCTGCTCCTTTAACAAGGTTGTGATGTCCTTGGTTTGTTTTTCAAAAGAGTTTTACATGACAACAGGTTCTGAAATGTCTGGCTTAATCTATTTGAAGAAACTTTTAAGTTTAAAAAAACACTTGTACTATGAAAGTGGGTAGGGGGAGAATGGGTCGCCAGTTCTCCGAGCTCAGCTTTTTCTCTCGTTTGGTTTGTTTTGGCTTTTCACAGCCAGCAGTCAGTCCGTTCTGAGGCTGATGGTCAAAGAAACAGCTACATGGATGAAGGTGTCCCATGCTGAATCTCTCTGCCATCTCTCTCTCTCTCTCTCTCTCTCTCTCTCCAGTAAGAAGCTGTGTTTGATTTTGCCTTTTGTGCCAAGGGAGTTTGGAACAGTATCATTCAGTTAGGATAATCTGTTGGGGTTGTCGGATCGGTGACGTTATTCCGTATTCTGTTCTCTTTTGTTTGGTTTCATTCGGTAATATTGTAAATAAATTGTTTCATTTAAATCTAAGTGGTTTGACCAGTGGCATCACTCCTGGAATATCCACTATACACCTGCTCAAAACAACTAGCAAAGTTAGGGTCTGGGCTGCTTTCTTGAAATGTTTTGAGCGGGTCTAGCCTGGTCCATAACAGAACTATCATCCCTGGATTGATGAATTGGTTCTTGGAGGAAGCACTGAGGATGGAAAGGGTGCAAAATGTACTCTGGGTGGGGGATTTCAATGTCCACCACCAACAGTGGCTTGGCAGAGGCACTACTGATCAAGCTGGCCGGGTTCTAAAGGACATAGCTGCCAGTCTGGACCTGCAGTATGCGGTGAGGGAACCCAACATGATGGAAAAACATACCTCACCTCATCATAACCAATCTGCTCGTTGGAGATGCATCTCTCCTTGACAGTGTCAGTAAGGGTGACTGCACAGTCCTTGTGGAGACGAACTCCTGCCTTCACAATGAGAACAGGTTCTATCGTGTTGTGTGGCACTGTCACCATGCTAAATGGGGTAGACTTGGAACAGATCTCGCAACTCTTGCTGTGGGCCATCAACCGCAGCAGATGTACTCCAACACCATCTGCAACTACATAACCCGACAGATCCTCCACTCAACCATTATCATCCAGTAAGGGAATAAACCCTGGTTTTATGAAGAGTGCAGGAGGACATGCTAGGAACAGTACAGGTATCTATAGCTAAAGATGAGCTAAGTGATCCTAGCACGAATGGATCAACTGCTACATCCAGTTGTGAATGGTGTTGGACAATTCAACAACTCACTGGAGAAGGAGGCTCCACAAATATCTCCATCCTCAATGGTGGAAGATCTCAACACATATGTGTAAGAGATAAGGCTAAAGCATTCACTGCTATCTTCAGCCAGAAGTGCCAAGTAGATGATCTATCTCAGCCCCCTCCAGTGGTCCCCAGTATTACAAATAATAGTCTACAGTCAATTTGATTCACTCCCTGCTACCCTTATCCTAAAACTATAACATCTCCTTCAAGATTGTCCCACAAGAGGAAACATCTGCTCCACTTTATCTTACACATCTCAATTAGATCTCCTCTAATTTTCCTAAACTTGATCTCAAGAGTTGGTACTCACAGCACTGGATACTGCAAAAGGCCATGGTCCCTGGTAACGTTCCAGCAATAGTACTGAAGACTTGTGCTCAAGAGCTTGCCCTAGCCAAGCTTTTCCAGTATTGTTACAATACTGGCATCTACCTGAGGATGTGGAAAATTGGACACAAAAAGCAGGACAAATCCAACTTGACCAATTACTGCCTTATCAGCCTACTCTTCATCAGTAAAGTGATGGAAGGTATCAACAACAGTGCTATCAAATAGTAGCTGCTCAGCAATAACTTGCTCAATGATGTCCAGTTAGGGTTTCGCCAGGGGCACTCAGCTCCTGACCTCCTTAAGCTTTGGTTCAAACATGGGCTAAAAAGCTGAATTCCAGAGATGAGGTGAGAGTGACAGTCCTTGACATCAAGTGTGGCATCAGTGAGCCCCAGCAAAACCAGAAAAATGGGCATTGGGGCACACTGTCTGCTGGTTGGAGTCATACCTGGCACATAGGAAGATGATTGTGTTATTGGAGGTCTGTCATCTCAGCTTCAGGAAATCAATACAGGAGTTCCTCAGGGTAGAGTCCTAGGCCTGACCATCTTCAGTTGCTTCATTCAATGACCTTTCCCTCCATCAATATGTTAGAAATGGGAACATTCACTAATGATTGCAAAATGTTCAGTGCCATTCACAATTCCTCAGATACTGAAGCAATCCATATTCAACTGCAACAAAATCTGGACGATATTCAGGCTTGGGCTACAAGTGCCAAATAATATTTGTGCTTCATGATGACCATTTCCAATAAGAGAGAATCTAAACACTGCCCCTTGACATTCAGTTATGTTACCATCAGTGAATCCCCAACAATAAACATCCAAGGGGTCACTGTTGACCAGAACCTCAACTGGACACGCCACATAAACATAGTGGCTACAAGAGCAGGACAGAGGCGAGGAACACTGTGATAAGTAACTCACCTCCTGACTCGCCAAAACCTGTCCCTCATCTACAAGGCACAAGTCAAGAGTGTGATGGGGTACACCCCACTTGGCTGGTTGAGTGTAGCTCCAGCAACACTCAAGAATCTTGTCACCATCCAGGACAAAGTAGCCCATTTGATTGGCACGACATCAACAATCACCCACTCCCTCCACCACTGACATTCCATATCAACTGGGTGTGTTGTCCACAAGATGTACTGCACAAATTAATCGTGCATTAACCAAGTATGTTTTTATGAAGGATAAGTTGTGTTTGACTCATTTGCTGAAGATTTTTAATGATACAACTCATGAAGTAGATAATCGGGATCCTGTAAATGTAGCACATCTCGACTTCCAGATGCAGTTGATAAGGTGCTGCAAAAAAAGTTAACACACATTGTAAGATCTCATGGAATTTGGGTTAATATATGAGCTTGGATAGTGGATTGGCTAACCAACATAATTCAAGTCAGAATTAACAAGTCTTTTTGGAGTTGACAAGATTACATACTGGAGTGCACAGGCCTTGGTTCTCAGACCCCAAATATTTACAATCTGCATAAATGACTTGGATGCTGGGAAAGAAAATACTGTGGCCAAATTTGCAGATAACACTAAAACAGATGGGAGAGCCTGAAGAAAGACAAAATTTTTCAATTGATATGAATAGGTTAGGTGAACAGGCCAAACTTTGACAGATGGATAACATGAATAAATGCAAGGTCATCCATTTTGGGTGGAAGAATAGAAAGACCAATTAGTATCTTCAAGGTTTGCATAAAGAATTGTAGCTTGGGTGCTGGTTGCCATGGCGAAAATGAGGACTGCAGATGCTGGAGATCAGAGTCAAGATTAGAGTAGTGCTGGAAAAGCACAGCAGCTCAGGCAGTATCCGAGAGGCAGGAAAGTCGACGTTTCGAGCAAAAGCCTTTCATCCTCATGAAGGGCTTACGCCTGAAACGTCGATTTTCCTGGTCCTCGGATGCTGCCTGACATGCTGTGCATTTCCAGCACCACTCTAATCCTGCTAGTTGCCATGGTTGTGGGTAGTTCGCCGAGCTGAGAAGTTGATTTGCAGATGTTTCGTCCCATGTCTGGGTGACATCTTCAGTGCTTTGGAGCCTCCTGTGGAGCACTGTTCTACTGTGTCAAGTACTGTACAGGAGACTTCAAAGCACTGAAGATGTCATCTTGACAGGGGACGAAATATCTGCAAATCAACTTCCCAGCTCAGCAAACTTACCCACAACCACGGCAACTTAGTATCTAAATGGAGAAAACTTTCAGACTTCTTCAGTGGAGAGGGATCTGGATGTCCTCGTGCATGAGTCACAGGTAACTAATGCAGGTACAACAGGGAGGAAGGAAAGCAAATATAAGTTAAACATTTATTGCTAAAGGAATAGAGTATGAAAGTCTGGAAACGTTTCTGCAACTGCACAAGGCATTAGTGAGACCCCACCTGAAGTACTATGTATCATTTTGGTCCCTTTGCTTCAGGAGGGACATAGTTGTATTGGAGGCAGTTCAGAGTAGGTTCACTAGGTTGTTTCTAGAGATGAGGGGCTTCTCTTTTGAAGAGAGATTGGACAGTTCGGCCTGTACTGTCTCGAGTTTAGGAAAATGAGAGGAGATCTAATTGCGATGTGTGAGATATTGAAGTGGTTGACAAAGTGGAGCAGATATATCCCCTTGTGGGACAACCTTGAAGGAAAGGTTATAGTTTTAGGATAAGGGTCGCAGATTTCAAACAGATGTGGAAAAATTACTTCTCTTCAAGGGTCATGAATCTGTGGAAATTAGTAAATTTAAGGAGGAGATAGATACATTTTTAATCAGTAATGGGTTGAAGGGTTATAGATAGCATAGAGGAAAGCGGAGTTGAGGCCAAGATGAGATAAGACATGATTATATTGAATGTAGGCTCCAGAGGGCTGACATGGCTTGTCCTGCTCCGAGTTCTGCTGTTCTACTATCTTCACAAACACCACTAAGGTCTCAAGTGGGTTAGAAGTAGTGACAAGCTGCCATTTGGTGACCAAAGCTCACTAGCTTGATGACAGCTGATTAAGAGTCTTCACTTCCAGCACGTGAGTGTCATTGGCACAGCTGGCATTTACTGTTTGAGGAGTTTGGTTGTGAGTCGCCTTGTTTAGTCTGTGTAGAGCTTTGTGAGGAAGAGAGTGCGAGGATTTTGACCCAGCAATAATTAGGGAGCAGCCAAGAAATAGAACCCGATGTTTAAGTGCCGCCTCAGCCTTTCAGCTCCTTTCAGGTGGTGGGGTGTTGTTCCAGCAGCCCCTGAGCTTCCCATTTTTTTGGGCGCATTTGAATTTGTGGCCTGTGGTATAAAAAACAGGGAATGAGTTCAGCTCAGCGCAACACACAGTGCAGCTTCCTGAAAAGGCACTGGGTGTTTCATGGTTCAAATGGTTCACATTGGTCACGAACGTTGCAGTCGAATGGGAAGAAATGGAAAAATATTATCTTTCACTTTTAATAAGATTCTGCTCGCCCGCTGTGCATCTGCATGTGCACAGTCTCATCTGTTTGAAGTGGATAAGGCACTTCACATGCGTCAGTGATTAAGTAGGTTCATTATGTCCTCATGTAAACAACCGCCTGGTACTGTGTAAATGAGGGCTCACTGAAGAATAGGTCTTAGTTAATTAAGACAACATTAATGTGAATTGAATCAGACTTCATGTTTAATATTTAAATTAAATCTAATCGTCATTCTTTACAAACCATCTCCAGTTTTTTTCCACATAAGTTACCACCATTTCTATACTCGTTACTGTACACTGTATTGTTCTGCTCGCAATCTTACAATGGCAGTTACAACATGTGTTCATTTTACTCCAGCTTTTTCACATCCGCAACAAGTCTTGCTCTGCTATCTCAATGTTACAAAGACATTTTGATGGTTAAGCACTGGTTAAAATTGGAGGGAAGAATTTCAATAGCTTCTGTTTCTCATCTAAAAAGGTTCTCTGAACCACTTTACGCATTTTTTTCAGGTCTATTGGAGTCTATTATAAAAATGTGATAACTGGACACTTAGAAAATAGAAATAGGATGACACAATGTCATCATGGATTTATGAAAGGGAAATTATCTTTGACAAACTCACTGGAATATTTGAGGACATAACTAGAATAGATGAGGCAGAGCCAATGCATGTTGGTGAACTTGAGTTTTCAGAAAGCTTTTGAAGACTAGATTAATTTCGGATATCTGGTCGGCATGAATGAGTTAGACCAAAGGGTCTGTTTCTGTGCTGTACATCTCTATGATTCTAAGCCCCACTAAAAGGTTAGTGTATAAAACCACAGCACATTAGATTAGTGGTAATATACTGGCATGGACTGAGAATTGGTTAACAGATGGGAAACAAGGAGTAGGAATAAATAGATCTTTTTCAGAGTGGAAAGTGAAATGCTGGGCACCACAAAGACCAGTTCGTAGGACCCCAGCTATTCACAATGTATAGCAAGAGTCTGGATGAGAATATCACATGTCATGTTTCCGATTTTGCTGATGGGTGAGACTGTGAAGGGTGAGAAGGATGGAATGGGGCTTCAACGTAATTTAAGCAAGTCAAGTGAGAAGATGACCTGGGGGGTGCAGTGAGAGAGGGACTCACTGAGATCCTTGTAGAGGGAGGAGGAGCGCTTCTTCAAGGTAGGCATCCTTGCAAGAGGATTCACAGTAGGTTAAGATCAACTAGGAGAAAGTGAGGACTGCAGATGCTGGAGACCAGAGTTGAAAAGTGGGGTGCTGGAAAAGCGCAGCAGGCCAAGCAGCATCCGAGAAGCAGGAGAATTGACGTTTTGGGCATAAGCCTGAAGAAGGGCTTATGCCTGAAACGTCGATTCTCCTGCTCCTCGGATGCTGCAAGGCCTGCTGCGCTTTTCCAGCACCCCACTTTTCAACTCTGGTCTCCGGCATCTGCAGTTCTCACTTTCTCCAAGTCAAGTGAGAAGGCAGTAAGTGAGGAGGCAGTTGCACGGCGAATGTAGTGTAATGTGGATAAGTGTAAAGTAGTCCACTCTGGATGGCAGAGTATTATTAAAATGGTGATTGATTGGGAAATGTTGACATAGAAAAGGATCTAAGAATCTTGGCACGCGGGTTGCCATCAGACTGCAGGTGCAGCAAGCAGATGGGAAGCAAATGGTATGCTGGCCTTCATCACAAAAGCGTTCAATTACAGGAGCAAAGAAGCCATACCACAGCTGTGCAGAGCCTGGGTGAGGCCCATCTTGGAATATTTTATATCGTTTTAGTTTCCTGACCTCAGAAAAGATATGCTTGCTGCAGAGAGAGTGCAGCAAAGGTTCACTGGACTGATTCCTGGGATGGCACATTTGTTATATGAGGAAAGGTTGGGTTAACTGGAATTTAGGAGATCGAAATGGGATCTTATCGAAATAAGTCTTTCTCTGCTATTTCACTACAACAAAGATATTTTGATGGTTACGCACTGGTTTGAAATTGGTGGGAAGAATTTCAATAAAATCCCCACAATATAGAAACAGGCCATTTGGCCCAACAAGTCTACACTAACCCTTCAAAGAGTCACCCAACTGCAGCCATTCCCCAACCGTAATACTGTATATTTCCCCTGACTAATACACCTAACCTAAACATCCCTGAACACTACAGGCAATTTAGCATGGCCAGTTCACCTAACTTGCACATCTTTGAACTGTGGGAGGAAACTGGAGCACCCACAGGAAACCCACGCAGACACTGGAAGAATGTGCAAACGCCGCACACAGTCACCCAAGGCTGGAATTGAACACAGGTCCCTGGCACTGTGAGGCAGCAGTGCTAACCATTGAGTCACTGTGCTGCCCTTAATAGCTTCTGTTTCTCATCTGAAAAGGTTTTCTGAACCATTTAATGAGCTTTATTTCAGGTCGATTGGAGTTTATCATAAAGAAAGTGATATCTGGACACTTAGAAAATAGAAATAGGATGACACACTGTCACCATGGATGTATGGAAGGGAAATTATGTTTGTCAAACTCACTGGAATATTTGATGGCTGAACAAACTGGATGCAGGAATTATATTCTCCGGGCTGGGGGTGTTCCAAGCCAAGGAGTCATGGTTTCAAGGAGTCATTGGTTCAGGAGAAGTGGGAAGCCATTTTGGATTGAGATGAGGATGGTGAACCTGCAAATTTCTCTGCCTCAGAAGACTGAGGAGATGAAGTTGCAAAAGATATTTAAGAATGAAATCGATAGATTTCGACAGGTGAAAGATATTAAGCTGTATTGGGGAGAGCTTGGGAGTAAGGCATTGAGATAGCAGGTCAGCCATGGGTGGGTTGAAGGATCTCCTCCTGCTCTCATTTTATGTGTTTCTGAGGTAGGAACTGTTACTCCACTTTTTATAAGGATAGTGGTTTGAATGTGTCTTGCAAACCTTTAGAATGGAAGCAAAATGAATTTGAGGCAAATTTAAATTTTAGTTGCAGCTTGGTGTTTCTTAGTTTTGAATGAGACAGATATATAGTGAACAATGAAAAATCCTTGGCCCAAAATACAAGGGCTCATTTTAATCTCATGCTCGCCGCAACATCTATGAGGATTGATGGAATGAGCACCTATGTGCTGCTCAGTACGTCTATCTTAATTGCAATGGAAAATCATTTTACTCAGTGTGGGGAGTGGAAGAGTTTCTGCAGAAAACCCAGTTCCATCAGTTTCCCAATAAATGATGCATCTTAAAATTGTGGACATAGTTAATACTTTTCCTCTGGATATTACTTAAACATCTGGGTATTTTCTCTTTCTATTGTGGGTAATTTGATGTATTTGTTGCTGGTTGAGTTTTGAATTTCAGTTGCCAATGTTTCATTAATCCTCCTCAGGAAGTGATGTTGCTTGAAGACGAGACCACATCCTGTTACTGCCTATTGGATTCTCATTCCTGTCACATCCTCTTGGACCACCTTGGCACATATGCACTCGTGGGCGAGGCAGTCACAGAGTGTGCGGAGAAGAGACTGAAGCTTGCTGTCTTTGGGCGTCTGTCCTACAGCTCACTGGAGTACAATTTCAGAGTGTATTGCATGGACGACATTCCAAGTGTTTTGCAGGTATTGTACTGAAGGAAGCATTTACTTGACCTAGTTTCACTTACCGCAAGAGAGCTTGACATCTAACTCCAAGCTTTAATTTTCACTTGCTTCAGCGCAGCTCCTGTGACAAATAGATATTTTTAAACTTTTGAATATTTACGTGATGCAATCCATTTGAATGGATTTTTACAATGCAGTCTAAGTCATCATCAAAATACGTATCAAATCCCATTTTAAAGGTTACTTTGGAGTCAGCTTTGATTGTTCTTTCAGGCAGAGAAGAGGGGAAAACAAGGGTAGTGAAGTGGTTGGAAAAATTAAAACGAGAAATGGAGGGAATGTTCATTGCATCAGTAACTGATTGCAAGTCACTAAATTTGCATTGTAAACTAATAGTAACCCTGATAAAGCACTGCTCCCACTCATAACAAACAGCAAAGCACTTTGTTGATTGTCTTCGTCTAACCAGTAGAAAGTGAGGACTGCAGATGCTGGAGATCAGAGTTGAAAAATGAGGTGCTGGAAAAACACAGCAGGCCAGGCAGCATCCGAGGAGCAGGAGAATCGACGTTTCGGGCATAAGCCCTTCTTCAGGAATGAGGCTGGTGTGCCAAGTGGGCTGAGATAAAGGGTAGGGGGGAGGGAATTTCTGTCGCAAATTCACCTGCACCTCCACACACATCATTTACTGTATCTGTTGCACCCAATGTGGTCTCTTCATTGGGAAGACAGGCCGCCTACTTGCGGAACGTTTCAGCAAACACCTCTGGGACACCCAATTTCTGTCGCAAATTCACCTGCACCTCCACACACATCATTTACTGTATCTGTTGCACCCAATGTGGTCTCCTCTTCATTGGGGAGACAGGCCGCCTACTTGCGGAACGTTTCAGCAAACACCTCTGGGACACCCTCACCATCCAACCCAACCGCCCTGTGGCTGAACACTTTAACCCCCCCTCCCACTCCGCCAAGGACATGCAGGCCCTTGGCCTCCTCCATCACCAGATCCTGACCATACGCCGCCTGGAGGAAGAGCCCACTTGGCACAACAGCCTCGTTCCTGAAGAAGGGCTTATGCCCGAAACATCGATTCTCCTGCTCCTCGGATGCTGCTTGGCCTGCTGTGTTTTTCCAGCACCACATTTTTCATCTAACCAGTACTAAGTAAGTAGCGCGTCCCTCTTATTAATTAAAAGGTGCAAATACCCAACAACATGTACTTCCATTCATATAAGCTCTGCCCAAAGGCAGATCCTTGCTTCATTGTCCATCAATGATTCATCCTTTTTAAGTTGATTCCTCGGTTGTTTTTGTTTGTAAGCTGGTGGTTTTCAATTGCCTTCTGCTGTCAGGGGTAAGAAAGCCTGACCTAAATCTCAGCCAGAATGACAACCAAACCTGCATTGTTGGCATTATGCTGAACCACTCGCTAGTTCACTAGCTAATTGCAAGAACCAGCCCCTTCTGAAATGAGTAGTCATTGCACAAACTGTTATTCAACAGCCAGATTCTCTCCACACTAGTCAACTTGAGGTCGAGCTCCATAGTCCAAGCCATTTTCACTGACCTGATCTTTCTCCTTATCTTGTTGTTTGTGGAGTTATCATTCTGAACCGGGACTCTTATTCAGTGTGTGGTGTTCCTGGGGAGGAAAATGCCACCAACACACTTCTTTGCTTGACGGGGTGTATAGGCCTCTGGTTTCCAAGTGGTAGATGACCAATTACTCTTAACAAGTTAGCTTAGTGTTTGATAGCTGAGTCATAAGTGACATCAGTTTGATAGACATTGTTACGAAGACGACAGGGGGCTTCACTCCATGAGCTCTTAAGTTATTCTGCCTTCTCTTTTGTAAGAGAGTATGACATCAGGGATTGGGTATCTCTAATATTAATGCTTTCAGAATTATTACATGTGCAACAATCTGTTAAAAAAAAAACTCAGTGGTACAACCTGAACTGAACCAAACTGATAGATCACATCATTGACAGTGGACTATATTTTGGGCACATCACAATGGGTACATAATCTTCGACTCAACTTCAACTGTTCTAAATCGTTCTGAAGTCAACCTCAAAAAAAGGAGAGTTAAAAGAACAATAGAAATTTCAGCATAAGAGGAAGCCAATATCTCCAGATGCTGGCACCACACATCAAATTCTCTTCTGTTTCAAATCTGCTATTATCCTCAGAAAAACTCTGTGTATTCCTCACCTCGCAATTACTCCACAGTTTGCAATCGCCTCTTTCTTTCCAAAGTCCTTGTTGCCTCACAAACCTGTGACCTCAGCTTCCCTGCAGCTGCATGTTTCAGACTGTATAACAAGGCTTCCAGCCTGCCACATCACTGAGGTAGCCCGAATCAAAACCACGAATGACATCCCTTAGAGGGAGCATGTGATAGTAAACTCTCCACTTTCGATTTGCTGATAAAGCAGCCATATCTCTTATTAAAGCATGATGACTCATTTTTTGATTTAATTCTCAAATCATTTCTTCTCTGCTGAGTGCACTTCATCTGTAACATTAAGATATAGCTGACCTGTCAGCGTCCTGTGTTACAACTAGCTGCCTGAAACGTCAACTCTTGCATTTCGAATGCTGCCTGACCTGCTGTATTTTTTCCAGTGTTATGCTTTGTCAACTCTGACTCTCCAGC
The DNA here is from genome assembly GCF_004010195.1 of Chiloscyllium plagiosum. Taxonomy (NCBI): domain Eukaryota; kingdom Metazoa; phylum Chordata; class Chondrichthyes; order Orectolobiformes; family Hemiscylliidae; genus Chiloscyllium; species Chiloscyllium plagiosum. The sequence continues at coordinate 7,106,037 of NC_057751.1, forward strand.
ATCTGCAGTCCTCACTTTCTGCTGGGGCTAAGTTCCCCACTTCATTGCGGTTTCAGACAGGACAACCTGAACTGTCAAGCTTTTCGGTGAGGAGAGATGAACTTTTAGTTCACCACCTCCCTCAGTTGGCTGCAGCAAAGTTAATTAAAAAGGTTCATCTCCTTTGTGGATATCTTTCTCCCAACCTAAGTGAACTTATGCTTTGAAAGAGACCAATTTAACAACATTTCCTTGAATTAACGAAAGGGTCAGTTTGTTAGTTATTCAACCCAGGAGGAAATAATAGTGCAATACATACACACAGAACAGAAATGAGACATGAGTACAATAAAAGATGAATGTTAAAAGCTATTTAGATCAGTCTGACTGGATGTTTCTTGGACAGTAGATAGTGGAACATTTTTATCTCAGTAGACAATTTCAGGATTCCTGGTTTTGTAAGTTTGCCAAAATTGATTTGTCCTGTTTGCCTTTTGACTGCTTGGTTAACGAGTCTCCAGCACTCTGAGAGAGATTCCTTTACCTGCAGTGCTGCCACAATATGAAGATTTTTTGCCTGTCACTTTCACAGCGCACTAGACTTTGATCCCAGGCTAGCTATGCATTCGTACCCCAAGTCACTCACATATACTGACCAAGGATGGAAGTCTAGTTGGACACCTACCTCTGTGTATTCATAGACTTCCCTTACCCATGTCCCTGTTGTCATTTCTCCCAACATGCTCATCGTCTGGCAGACTCACAGGGACATGAAAGTTCAGTTTATAGTGTATTTATCCCCTTCAAGCTTCCTTGACATATTTCAGTCTGACATTCCAGAGTTCCTCTCCAGGCAGCCACTGAATTTACATGTACAGACATCTTTTGGCTGCTTCTCCTCTTTGGAAAAAAATACATGTTGCAGTTAAAAATTCCATATGTCCGTAGGTTTTGATGTGTGGTCATGACACTTGGAAAATCTATATAAACCATACATTTAAAAGATTACACTTCCAGCTTGTTGTTCCCCGTGCTATGCCAAATCTGGCTTTTGGAGCATCTTATTTTTAACTGACCCACCACTGACAGCCATGCCTTCAGCTCTCACATAACTAAGCTCCAGGACTCCCCCCTCTCTGCCACCTTAGTCTCCTTTAAAACCTGCCTCTTTGAGAAAGCTTTTGGTCATCTGTCGTCATCATCACCTTATGAAACCCAGGGTCATGAAGATCCACAGAATGATTTTTTTAAATTTCTCGGTAGAGGGACGAGATGCTTTTCCTTTCTAAATGCTGGTTTTTAAAAGACAGTCTCCACCGACTAAGAATTCCCAGAGGAAAATCTTTTTGCTGACTGGAAATTTCCCTTCCTCCACTCCAGGCTGTCAGTGACGAAGAAATGATCATTAGCCATAGTAATTGGACATAAGTTACGGCAAAATGAACTTGCAAGATTAGTCTCATCAAAGCCAGTTCTCCCGTCACATAAGGAAATGTGAGAAATTTATCACAAACTACTTTGCAATCAGCCCATTCCAATCACATAAATTAGATCAAACTTCATTCTCAGATGAAAAGAATTTTTTTCAAAGATCTCTGGGTGTCTTCATAACCAGAGAATGAATTATGGACAGGGCTGAGCGTTTTTATTAGGAAAGCTGAAACCTGATTTTACAACCTGCTTTGCGCTCTGTCCGTTTTCACCCTCCAGCGATTTAGGGTGGTAAGGTTAAATAAGAGGCTGCAGACTGTGACTGATTTCTCTGATCAAAGTGAGCTTTATATCTTGGGAACAGCGGTTCGTCCTGACTTTGTTTTCCCGGCAACACATGCCTCCCTCAACTTTTGGTTGTACATCGACCCAAAAACAGTTAGAATAACATTAGATAACTGGCATTGCATAGTTTCTGATTATTTTGCATTCCCTCCTTTGTGACAGTGATCGCAGCTGACCACGCGAGAACGGGACACCTGCCACTAATTTCAACCTTAAAATGTCAACCCTCATTGTTTTTTATGGACAGTGTATTTCCCTTTTTCTTGGTGAAAGCTTTCTGAGGTAGATTGGCACTGATGTGCTTGGTGCTGTGTAGTGTGTTGCTTGAACAAAATTTTGTTCTGTCCTGTGTTTCTGTGAGCTGCATTGTACACTAATAGCGTAGGGTTGCAGGGAAAAAACTCAGCAGGTCTGGCAGAATCTGTGGAGAGAAAAACTGAGTAAATGTTTCGAGTGCCATAAACTCTTCAGAAGTCAACTTCAGCGTTCTGAAGAAGTCATGGGACTAGAAACATTAAGTCTGTTTCTCGCTCCACTGATGCTGCCAGACCTACTGAGCTTCAGTGGCACTTTCTGTTTTTCGGATCTCCAGCGTCTGCAGAATTTCACTTTTAATTGTGTTTATGTAGCATCTTGTCAATGCATTTTGCAGTTTTTCCAGTTCTTTTCAATTGTTTTCATTGCTGCAATGTTTTCGAAATAAAGTTTCAAATTTGATCAGCCACAAGGTCCCACCAATGGCAGTGTTTTGCATTTTGTTGGTTTAGTACATTTTGATGAGGCAAATCAGAGCAGGACATATACACTTAATGTTAGAGTCCTCAGGAGTGTTGCCAAATACAGAGACATTGGGGTGCGGGTTCATAAATCCTTGAAGGTGGAGTCACAGGTAGACAAGGTAGTGAAGAAGGCATTCAGTATACTTGCCGTTATTGGTCAGTGCATTGAGTATAGGAGCTGGGATGTCATGTTGCACCGTACAGGACATTGGTTCAGCCACTTTTAGGGTACTGCGTTCAGTTCTGATCTCCCTGCTTTCGGAAGGATGTTGTTAAACTTGATAGGGTGCAGAAAAGATTTACAGGGATGTTGCCAGGGTTGGAGCGTTTGAGGTGAATAGACACAGGCTGTTTTCCCTGCAGCTTTGGAGGCTGAGGGTTGACCATGTAGAAGTGTATAAAATCATGAGGGTGAATAGCCAAGGTCTTTTTACCAGGGTTGGGGATTTCAAAACTAGGGGGCATAGGTTTAAGATAAGAGGGGAAAGATATAAAAGGGACTTAACAGGCAACCCTTTCATGCAGAGGGTGTTGAGTGTATGGTTTGAGCTGCCAGAGGAAGTGGTGGAGGCTGGTACAATTACAACATTTAAAAGGCATTTGGATCGGTATATGTGTTGGCAGAGTTCAGAGGGATATGGGCCAAGTGCTGGCAAATGGGACTAGACTAATTTAAGATATCTGGTCAGCTTGGATGCCAGTCACACTTCCTGTATTGATTAGTGAATGTAAACTATTTCATGTAAAAGGAGAGGCGAAGGCTTAGTGGTGTGAGAGCTGGACTGTTAACCCAGACACCCACCTCTGATCCCCAGTTTAATTCAATGGCCAAAGAGACCCATACCCGAAAGCTGACTTTTTAACACAGACTGGAGTGTTATTTTGGACCTGTGCTGCAGCACAGTTTATACATTCAGGAGAGGTGAGATGTAAAGACAAAGCTGAAGGTATGGTAAAAGGGAGGTGATGGTGTAGTGGTATTATTGCTGGGCTGTTAACACAGAGATCTAGGTTTAAATCCCACCAGGGTAGAATTTGAATCCATTTTGTTTTTAAATCTGGAATTAAGAGTCAAATGGTGATTGTCCAATGGTTGACTGTCACTATCTGGTTCACTCGTGTCCTTTCGGGAAGAAAACTGCCATCCTAACTTGGTCTGGCCTACATGTGACTCCAGATCCACAGAAACGTGGCTGACTCTTAACTGCCCTCTGGGCAATTAATGATGGGTAATAAATGCTTCCCTGGTCAGCGATGCGCTCATCCTGTGAATGAATTTTTAAAAACTGTTGTCCTTCCGTCTTCAATCACTGTCACTCTGAAGTTACGGTTTACTGTTTATTTCTTGCCATTGTATCTTCCTTCATATCCAGCAAGTTCGGGTTGCTGAGTCCCAGGAATGCCCTGTAGTTTGCTTGAACAGTAAATTTATCGGCGTGATACTGCTGCGAGAAACCAAGAGATAAATCACAGGGACGAGAAGGAATTAGTCATCGAGTCATAGAGATATACAGCACAGAAACAGACCCTTTGGTCATTGCTGACCAGATATTCTAGCCCCAATGGCCAGCACTTGGCCTATATTCCTCTGAACCCTTCCTATTCAAATACCCATCCTTTTAAATGTTGGAATTGTACCAGCCTTCACCACTTCTTCTGGCAGCTTATTCCATACACACACCACCCTCTGCATGAAAAAGTTGCCCCTTAGATCTCTTTTATATCTTACCCCTCTCACCCTGAAACCTCTGCCCTCTAGTTCTGGACGCCCTAAGCCCAGCGAAAAGACCTTATCTATTTATCCTATCTATGCAGCTCATGATTTCATAAACCTCTATGAGGTCACCCCTTAGCCTCCGACGCTGAAAGGAAAACAGCCACAGCCTATTTAGCCTCTCCCTGGAGCTCAAACCCTCCAACCCTGGCAACATCCTTGTAAATCTTTTCTGATTGTGGGTTTTTTTTTTGTTCAGTTTTATGTGCTTACTTTAGTTCATTGGTTGTAAAACATGGGAGACATCAGGGAGGAAAAGACTGTTTGAATTGTTGTCAAGTTACACAATAATGATGAAGAGTCTGTTTGAAGAGTTTGATTTTTTTACAATTCCTTTTGGAATGCAAGCACGGACACATTGGGCACCTAATCTCAGGATTGCAGAAGTAAGGCATTTTGAAACACTTGCAAAGGATCTGTAGGGACTTTGGAGTGTCTCTGGCACATGTGAACAGGCAGTATCGAAATGCAAATCTTCCTAATGTATAAGCCAAACTGATTTCCACTTGAGAAATTTATACTCTTGCACAAGGTTATATGGCTTTAGGTTTACCCTGAGAAGACAAAGAATTTGATCTTCAATGGCAGGCATTAATTGCTGTGCTCTTCCATTACCAGGAAGTGATGTGTGAGGAGAGAAACCAGGGTGGACATCTATTGGACGAGCCCAGAACTTTACACTTCAAAGCAAACTCATACGGCCTTCAAGTTTCCGTGCTTGACGTACCCCAGTTCCTGTGGAGAATCAAACCACTGACTGTTTTTCAGGTAATTATGATTCATTTTGTGCGTGTTGCATTGCGTGTCTTATCCCAGAAGTGGCAGACGGATGAAGGCTTACCCACAAAAAATTAGCTATGACACCAGTTTTGGGGTTCTGCGTTATGAGCGAGTGATAGATGGAGTGTGTACAGCGATCAGTGTCGGCTGAAGGAGCTGGGAAGTGAGTGGCAAGAGATTTTGTTCTTAAGCTCATATCTATTTGTGGGTGCGCAAGCTGCCAAAGCAAAAACACGCATTTTAGTGGCACAGGGATAATGGAAATAATTATCCAAAGAAGACCCTAATCATATGATGTGAGAGAGGAAGTAGAAAATACGGACCATCAAGTCTGTTCCACCATTTAATGACATTGGCCTGATCTGATAGCCCTCAACTGCACCTTCTTGCCTTTTCCCTAACTTGATTCCATTACTGATTAAAAATCTGTCTATCTCAATCTTGAATGAACTGAACAACACAGCCTCTACATCCTTCTGTGGTAAAGAATTCCTCAGATGCACTGCCTTCTGAGGGAAGAAGATTCTCCTTATCTCAATATTAAATGGGTGATCCCTCTTTCTCTGAGGTTAAGCTGTATGGTTCTCCACTCTCCTACAAGGGGAAACAACCTCACAGAGTCATAGTGATATACAGCATGAAAACAGACTCTTCAGTCCAACTCATTCATGCTAACCAGGCATCCGAAACTGACCGAGTGCCATTTGCTAGCATTTAGCCCATACCCCTCCAAACCCTTCCTATTCATGTACCTGCCTTGATGCCTTTTAAGTGTGAAAATTGTACCAGCATCCACCATTTCCTCTGGCAGCTCATTCCAAAGACGCACCATCCTCTGTGTGAAAAGGTTGCCTCTCAGGTCCATTTTAAATCTTTTCCCCCTCACTGTGAACTTATGCCATCCAGTTTGGGCTCCCCAGCACTGGGAAAATGACCTTGGATGTTGACCCTATCCATGCCACTCATAATTTTATAGACTTCTGTAAGGTCACCCTTCAGCCTGCAACACTCCAGGGAAAAAAAGCCCCATTCTGATTAGATTACTTACAGTGTGGAAACAGGCCCTTTGGCGCCCAACAAGTCCACACCGACCCTCTGAAGAGCAACCCACCCAGACCCATTCCCCTACATTTACCCCTTTACCTAACACTAAGGGCAATTTAGCATGGCCAATTCACCTAATCTGCACATTTTCGGACTGTGGGAGGAAACCAGAGCACCGGAAGAAACCCACACAGACAGGGGGAGAATGTGCAAACTCCACACAGGCAGTCCCCTGAGATGGGAATTGAACCCTGGTCTCTGGCACTGTGAGGCAGCATTGCTAACTGCTGTGCTACCGTGCCACCCATTCAGCTGTTCCCTGTAGCTCAAACACTCCAATCCGAGCAACATCCTTGTAAGTCTTTTCTGTATCCTTTCAAGTTCAACAACATCTTTCCCATGGCAGGGAGAACCATAGAAGTGAACGCACTATTCCAAAAGTGGCCTCACGAAAGTCCTGTACGGCTGCAACATGACTTCCCTTCTTTGATACTCAGTGCACTGACCAATTAATAGCAAGCATGCCAAACGCCTTCTTCATGTCTCTGTCAATCGCCTTAAGGTTCTTATATGCTTCTATAGATCATCTCCCATTCTGCTAAACTCCAATGAATGCAGTTCAAGCTAATCCTCAGTGGTTGAGTTCAAGTCACATTGTTAACATTATAAATAAAATCTACCATCAGTTGTGGTGAAGAGGAAGTTGGATTGGTGGTTTAAAACAATAAACAATGGACATCAGGAATGATTTTTCACTTTCAGGACTTGCAAAAGTCTTAACAGTGAAGCAATAATGGTATAACAATGCATGCAGAAAATGTGTTGCTGGAAAAGCGCAGCAGGTCAGGCAGCATCCAAGGAGCAGGAGAATCGACGTTTCGGGCATAAGCCTCCCTTCAGGAATGGGGAAAGTGTGTCCAGCAGGCTAAGATAAAAGGTAGGGAGGAGGGACTTGGGGGAGGGGCATTGGAAATGCGATAGGTGGAAGGA
>NC_057751.1:7113711-7197092 GCF_004010195.1 Chiloscyllium plagiosum
AGGAGCGGTAAGTGCAGGAGATGCGGTGGAGGGCATCGTCGACCACGTCTGGGGGGAAATTGCGGTCTTTGAAGAAGGAGGCCATCTGGGTTGTACGGTATTGGAACTGATCCTCCTGGGAGCAGATGCAGCGGAGACGAAGGAATTGAGAATATGGGATGGCGTTTTTACAGAGGGCAGGGTGGGAGGAGCTCTGATCTCCAGCATCTGCAGTCCTCACTTTCTCCTATAACACTGCATGCCAAGCATTCACAGTTGTAGTTGATATGATTTTGGTGGTACCAAAAGTATTGGGTTGAGAGTGGAATTCTATTGACTGCAATGAAACTGAATATCGAATTCTGCAGATATCAAGCAACACTTGAATGCCTCCTGTTCTGAAACACTCAGGATGAATTCTTGCTTTGTTTCATTGCTTCATTGACATTCTGGCAATCTTGCTTCATCCAAACAAATCTGAAACACGTACAAAGCTATCACCTTTTCTGTTTGTAAAGAAGCAATTTGCACCTATTTTCCACCTTTCACGATCCTTACAGTAACTAAGTGTCTTTGAAACTGTTGTAGAAAAACATCACATTTCTCACAATAGAACAGATTTGAACATCAAAAACATTTAATGGTCTGCACACTGCTCTGAGATGTCCTGAGGCTGCGAAAGCGATGACACTGATGCAAGCCAATCTTTCAAACATGCAAATTAATTTGTGCAGAGCATTGGCCCACCAGTGCAATGGAATAAGTGAGTGGAGATGTTACTTCAGTGGTGGTGGTGGTCTGGGAAAACTCCCCTGCTCCTCTTTAGTTCGTGGCAAAGGTAACATTCCCTCTCAGCTGTGCTGCCGCACTGCTTCTCTGAGGGTCTGTGAACTCCAGTTGTCAAGCCAATGTTGTCCCATTCAGAAGTTGCAATGGAGAAGAATAAAATAAGAGGAAAGATACACACAATAGGGCAAAATAAGTCTTGGTTTCCTGTCTCACATGAAAGACAGCAACATCTGCAGCATAGCATCCCCTCAGTACTGCACAAAAAGTATCAGCCTCGATTTTGAGCTCGGGTCTTCAGAATGGAGCTTCAACCCACATTTTTCGATGTTCAAATCTGTTGGCTTCCTGAAAGCCAACAGTGCTGTCTGGTGAACCAAGGCTGATATTAATATTCCATGTAAACCCATTAATTTTTATCTCATTTTGAGTGTTGGGAAATGTAATTATACATAAAATTGATTTATTCATTCTGGTGAATGCATGAGCTTTGTAAATTGCTGATGTATTTTTTAAAAATTATGTAAAAATTACCTTATTTGAATATTTCACATCACAAATTTAAATACTACCAATAGACACAATTATTAATATTTATGTTGTTAGCTCTGTAATGGTAGTCCGCTTACATCCCAATCGTAACAGTGGCAATTGTCAGTACCTTTCGGCTAAGACTTCTTTGCAAGAGCAGGTGCAATGGCTTTATTAATGAATGACATGTTTTTGCAATTCAGTGTCTATAATTATCCAAATTTTCAATGTACTCAGAATGATGAGAATGTGGGACTTGCTCCTGCAAGGAGGAGTTGAAGCAACTCAGGAGATATCAAACTGTTTTGGAAGGATATTATTAAACTGGAGAGGGTTCAGAATAGATTTGCCGGGTTGTTGTCAGGAATGGAGGGTTTGGGTGCTAAGGAGAGGCTGGGTAGGCTCGGACATTTTTCACTGGAGCGTAGGAGGTTGAAGGGGGTAACCTGATAAAGGTTTGTAGAATAATGAGGGGTATAGAAAAGGTGGATTTCAAGACTAGGTATCATATCTTCTAAGGTGAGAGGAGAAAGTTAAAAAAGGCACGAGGGACAATCTTTGTGCACCGAGAGTGGTCCGTATGTATGGAATGAACTTCCAGAGGAAGTCATGGATGCAGGTACAGTTACAATGTTTAAAAGACATTTAGATAGGTACATGTTTAAGAAGCATTTAGAGGGATATGAGCCAAGTGCAGGCAGATGGGATTTAGTTTAGTTTGGAATTATCGTCGATATGGATTGGTTGGACTGAAAGGTCTATTTCTGTGTTGGTATGATTTTATGACTATATAATCAAGATGTCAGGAGTTACTGTATGTGAGAAACAGTTTTAGAAGCAGCTCGGAGAAAGTTCACTTGATGAATTCCTCGGAAAAAAGGCTTGTCTTAGGAGGAAAGGTTGACAGTTTGAGACTGCATCCTTTGGAGTTTTGAATAATGGGAGGTGTTCGTATAAAAGCATATAAGAATCTGAGGGAGTTGACAGGGTGGATGCTGAGAGATTGTTTTCCTGAATGAGAGATGCTAAAATGAGAGGAAACAGGTTACAAATGGAGGGGTTTCCCTTTAAGAGAGTGATAAGGAGATTTTTTTTTTCCCTGGGAGTTCCCAGTCTGTGGAAGTTTCTTCATACGACAGCAGTGGAGGCAGTGTCATTGAATATGTTTGAAGCTGTCTAAGAGAGACTCTTGATTGGTAAAGGTTTCAGATGGTATAGTGAGTGAATATTGGAGTGCAGTTAGGTCCAAAATCATATCAGCTGAGGCACAGCAGTCTGAAGGGGCTTGATATCCCACTCCTGCTCTTGATTCATAGTTTTATATGTATGTTCATTTGGCGGGAAGGGACCGACGTGCTGCTGTGGAGGTAGGAGTTGGTAATCTTGTGTCTCTAGTGGATAACGGGCTCAGAAGTACATACTCAAATGGGACATCCAGGCTGCGTGTAGTGTGGTTCAGCAAAGCCACAGAATTACCACTGTACTCAGTAAGCATAAATATTTGATGTTGCATAAAATCCATACAATGTGAAAGCAACGAGTCCACATAACCCCTCTAAAGGACATCCCACCCAGGCTCATCCTCCTACCCTATTCCTGACACCTTGCATTTCCCATTTCAAACACACACATCTCTGAACACTATGGGCAATTTATCATGGCCAGTCTACCTAACTTGTACATCGTTGGACTGTGGGAGGAAACCAGAGTACCTGGCAGAGACCCAGGAAGACTCAGGGAGAATGTGCAAACTCCACACAGACGGTTGCCCATGAGTGGAATCGACCCTGGATCCCTGGCACTGTAAGGCAACACTGCTAACCACTGAGCCACTGTGCCACCCAGCATCCAATTTGTGTGTCACAAAATTTTCAACATTCAGCTGCCTTTTTTGTCCATGCAACCTAATTCTTTTGTAGCTTATCTCCACAAATACTACTGATCTTTAATAAATATTATAGGTTGAGGGTATCGGGATAATTTCTGACTACAATGAGTCTCAAATAATTGCTCATGTTTATCTAGTGCTCTTAGTATAATGAAATATCTGGAGGCATAACACAAGAGCGTTGTCAGAAAAGTCAATATTAGAGCAGAGAACTAAAAGCTTGATGCGAGAGGTAGGTCCTTCAGAGCATACTAAAGGAAGAGAGTATTAGAGAGAGTTAGATAAGTTTGACAGTTTATATTTCAAGACCGAAGCAGAAGCAGTGAAGGCATGTTCCCCCAATAAAATAAGAGATTCTTCTAAAGCCCAAAGCTAGATAAGTCCAGATATTCTGGAAGGTTGTAAGGCTGGAGGGGAGAATTGAAAATTGGGTTGAGAATTTTACATTGTTTGAGCAACAGCTCATGAAGGACAACGAGCACCGGAGTGGTGGGTGAATGGGATGGAACTGTGACGTGGAGGAAGGGCGAGGTGAATCCATGGCTCTCTCTAAAAAAATTATAAACAACTTTACAGACTAATGTATACAACATTTTGCCGACAGTGAGGACGTTTATGATTCGCACAGTCTTGTCGATCAATTTTGGGGGAACTTATTTTCCTGGAAGGCTTTCGTGGAGCTTCACATGCTTTGGAGCTCCACGACTGGGTTGACATTTCTATCATTAAAGTGGTTTGTTAGCAGCTTGAGGGGAATGCTCATGGAGTAATGGAGAAATATAGGGGGCACAATTTCAAAGTAAGGGCTCTTCAATGTAAGATGAAGACAAGGAGGAACTTCTTCTTTCAAAGGATTGTTCGTGTGCAGAATTCTCTTCCACAGAGAGTTTTGGAAGTTCTGTTATTGGATTGTACTCAAGTCTGACTTAGGCAAAATGTTGCTTGACAAGGCAGTCAGGACTTAAGGAGAGAGATGAAAACTTGAAGTTTGGATCGCCATTTGATCAACTATGTTTTTGCATGGAGAGGGGACTTGACTGGCTAAGTGGTCTACTTCTGATCCTAACTTTTATGTTTTTATGTGTGAGGAGACAGATATTGTCCCCAGCAACTGATTTGTGTATCACAAAATGTTCTGAGTTTAGCTGCCATTTTTTTGTCCATTAACCAAATTCTTTTGAAGATTCTCTCCACAAATAAGGATTAGTCTGGATCTTTATTTAAATGTAATCTTCCAACCGCCAATTGTCAGTTGACTCTTTAAACTCTTGTCTGATAGTTTCCACAGAATTAAACTCGAAGCCACTCTACATTTCCATTTGTTAGTATTTGTTCATGGAATGTGAGCAGTGCTGGTTAGGCCAGCATTTATTGCAAATCCCTAATTGCCCTTAACAGGGTAGTGATGAGCTACCTTCTTGAATTGCTACAGTTTGGGAGGTGTACACGTACCCACAGTGCAAATAGGATGGGAGTTCAGGATTTTGACCCAGCGGCCATGGAGGAACGACGATGAGGATAGTGAATGGCTTGAACAGAAACTTGCAAGCGGGGGTGATCCCATGCATCTACTGCCGTTGTCCCTCTCAGTGGTGGAGGTTATGGGTTTGGAATGTGCCGTTGAAGAGTCAATAAAGTGTGGCACTGGAAAAGCACAGCTGTTCAGGCAGCATCCGATGACCAGGACAGTCAACATTTCAGGCAGGGTCCTTCATCAGGACTGATGAAGGGTCCTGCCCTAAACATCGACTCTCCTGCTCCTTGGATGCTGTCTGACCTGCTGTGCTTTTTCCAGTGCCACACCTTATCGACTCTAACTCTTCAGCATCTGCAGACCTCACTGTCTCCAGAAAGGCTTTTGCCCGAAACGTCGATTTTACTGCTCCTCGGATGCTGCCTGAACTGCTGTGCTCTTCCAGCACCACTAATCCAGAATCTGGTTTCCAGCCTTGCCACAGAAGGAGACTGTGAATTACTCTGTTTTGCTCGGTTGTTACATTTCATGGCAATACAACGTCACTTTGCTTTCAGATGTGTTATTCAGGCATTTGATCATCAAAAATATATTCACTATGTGTCCTTGCAGTGTCATCTTCAATGTCATTAAATTCTCTCCCATCCTTCAGGTCCAGGGCTGCAGCAGAAGAAAAATAACTTGGTCTACTCTTGTTAATGTCAATGTATTTGTTTCGTATTACATATTTTCCTCAGGGAGTCTGATTCTGGCTTCTGTCTCCAGCAGGAATTTGCCTTTTCCCATATCTGGTGCAGGAACCAGCAGCCCCTGCCGTGTGCCTTTAGAGTGGAAAGATTCAACTCAGCTACCACACACTTCTCCTGCAAGATCTGCATCCGGCAGCTGAAAGGCGATGAGCAGATCTTTCACCTCAGCACCTCCATCTTTGAGGTAAACTTCATAACAACATTTTTCCAGTGAGCATAGATTTCAGGTTGGACTTGATTCATTGTGGTAGCCAAGTTACAGAAGTAGTCCTGCGAAGGTGCCAGTGATTCAAGGTGTAGCTTACTGTACTTCAGGGCCAAATGTTCCAGATTCGAGTCCGAGGCCCTGAAACCTGATGACGAAGGAAACTGAGTTCATTACAAGGCCACGTGGGCTCAGCATCAACCTGCAAATCCTTTCAACAAAAGCGATTGACTGGCAGTAGAAAGGGGAGCAACTCCTGGTCGACTGCATGAAGGAAAGAAGCTGGCACCTCAACCATCACCACCCATAGCTCCAGGTGACAAAGTACAAACTAAAGTGCATGTTGCCACAACAACTTGGATTCACTAGGTGAATTTTAACACACTCACTATCAGTGCAATGGAGATGGAGGCCTGTTGACCCATCAAATTACTTTCAAAGATAATCGCCAGCCTTACTCCCTGCTACTTTTCTCTCTTAAATACTTATTTGTCACTCCATTGACAGTTACAATCGAATTGGTCTCAACGACTGTGACAAGCAGCAGAATAGAAATCCTAATCCTTTATTGCATCAGCTTTTTTCACCTGTCACCTCTGGTGCTTCTGCCAGTTGTCTAAAATCTGTGTTCTCTCCTAATCAATCCTACAACCACTGGGGTCAATTCTTTCATATTTCCTGGGCCGATGTCTGTCGTGATTTTAAACAAACCTGTCAGGCAGAGAAGATACGTCTCCTTAGGTTGACAGTTTGTCTTGCTTTGTTATCTGTCTGATCCATCATGCTCTGACCTTTCTACCAGGTACCTCCTGAGGAGACAACTTCCAGCCTTGAAGCTTTGGCTCTTGAGCCAATTTCAAGCCCAGCTGGCTTCCACTGTTGAGTGTGGCCGCTCCCAATTCAATCTGTAAAGGAAAAAATCTTTCCCGGACTCTGTCCCTACTTTAAGTTAATACCATTCAAAGTTACATGGTACAGGGAAACATCCTAATGAAATTGTGGTATAGGTTTTCAACCATTCAACACAAGATTGGTGTTGCAGGTTTTCTGCTAATTATATGAAAGACACAACTTGATTGTTTTATATCCAGCAGCAAGGTTAAAGTCTACCCTGGTGCAATGCATACAGCTTTAGCTATCAGCATGCTACAACCTTGGAAAGGTCACAGAGAATGTTTGCTATCATTGTACCTGGTGCCAAGGATGAAGGAGTTCAGTTCGCTGGAGAATTCATGTGAGCAGATGAGGAGTTGTTCGTATTCTCAAAGGGTTTTTGGAAGGGTAAACAAGGAGAAAATGTTTTCAGCGGCTGAAGCGTCGAAAGCTTGAGGATACAGATGGAAGATAATTGATGCAGGAGCCCAGAGGCATGAGGAGGAGTGTCACTTCACGGTGCAGCCTGGAACACGCTACCTGAAAATGTGGTGGAAACAGACACAACAATAACTTCCAAAATGAGTTTGTATCAGTCCTTGAAAGGAAAGATCTTGCAGGATGATGGTGTGAGGACAGGGAATTGGGGTTCATTGTAAAGGTCTTTTAAACAACCTGCCACAGGCATGATGGGCTGAATGGCCCACTTCCTGTGCTGTACCATTCTATGAAATATGCATTTTTATTTCAGGGCGAGATATACTTTTTCATATTCCTTACAAGAAGTTCTTGCAGGTTTTACTTTGTTTTTTATTACAAAGCATGTTGTGAAGGAGTCCACAATTTCAGATCCTTTGCTCACAAGGTGAAATAGTCCCAGTTGTGATTGTGCATGAGATCAAGTACATGATGACTAATTCTTCTGAATCTCAGCTACACTGATTCTGCATTGTGACCCTTCCCTTCGACCTTGACAGGAGCTGCCTGACAGATTCGATCAGACTTGCATATGGATTAACTCAGGTTCTGCAGTGTCATATATTTCTGCTAACATAGATCCAGATGCTCTGTGAAAATTTTCCATTTGCAGAGGATGATGTGTGTCCAGTGGTTAAATGAAGCTCAGCTCTTTACAATATAGCCTCCTTCAGCCACACACTCACCAATATATAGGCAATCCTCAGCTGTACTTAATGACCATTTTATCAGAATACACATTCCACAATTAGTGTTTTCCAAACTGATGCATTATAAATGATCTTTCATAAACTTTATTAACAGGATGTGGGTATTGCTGGTAAGACCAACCACATATCTACCCAGCAACAAAATTGTCTACTTCCAGTTCCGTAATGTCACTTGTTTCTGCTCTATCTCAGACTATATATCATAGAATCCCTACAATGTGGAAACAGGCTATTTGGCCCAACAAGTCCACACCGACCCTCCGAAGAGTATCCCACCCAGACTACTCCCATTCTTACTCCCACTCCCATATTACTCGACATTTCCCCTGACTAATGCATCTAGCCTATACATCCCTGAACAATATGGGCAATTTAGCATGGCTAATTCACCTAACCTGCATGTCTGGATTGTGGGAGGAAACCGGAGCACCTAGAGGAAACCCACACAGACACAGGACAATGTTCAAACTCCATACAGATAGTCGCCCGAGGCTGGAATCAAACCCGGGTCCTTGGTGCTGTGAGGCAGCAGTGCTAACCACTGAGCCACCCCAACAGATGACCAAAGCCCAGATCTGAAATGCCTTCTAATCTTTTAGTTCTGGAACTCACACACGGATCCTTCAAAGAGCGACCCACCCCACCCCTGTAACTCTGCATTTCTCATGGCTACTCAACCTCACCTGCACAACTTTGGACTGTGGGAGGAAACCAGAGCACCTGGATAGACAAGGGGAGAATGTGCAAACTCCACTCAGACAGCCGCCTGAGGGTGGAATCAAACCCGAGGCAGCTCTGCTAACCACCAACCCACTGTGCCACTCTGCTGATATCCTAATGCATTTTATCTCCAGAAGGATTCCAGAGTTGGATGATCAGCCGTGATCATAATAAACAGGGAACAGCTCGAAGGGATGAATGGTGTTCTCCTGCACCTATTTTTATGTTTCTATGGTTGAAGTATTTTGATGCTCTCCTGACCGGCATTCCTACTTTTCATATACTTCAGCTTATCCAAATTTCTGGAGTCAGTCATCGGAACTTGCAGCAATGATGTGGAGATGCCAGTGTTGGATTGGCTTGGACAAAGTCAGAAGTCACACGACACCAGCTTATCGTCCATCAGGCTTACTTGAAATCACAAGCTTTTGGAGCACTGCCGCTTCGCCAGGTGACCACCTGGAGCACTGCTCTGAAAGCTTATGATTTCAAATAAACCTGTTGGACTATAACCTGGTGTCATGTCATTTTGAACTTAGAGCAAGTCCAGATAACCCATCATCTCATGTTCACTGACTTCTCATTGGCTCCTCAGTTTTAAAATCCTCTTCCTCCCTCAATTTCAAATTTCTCCACCCCAACCCATCCCTGTCTCCCTGATTTCTTCCAGCTGCTATTTCTCCGAGATCACTGTGGAACTCCAATTCCGGCCTTGTAGTCATTTCCAATTTTAGGTAATCCATAATAGTGCCATTGCATTCAGCTGTCCAGGCCCAAGGTTCCAGACTGACCTCCCTAAGGCTGTCTGCCTCTCTCTCTCTGTCCCTCCCCTTACGTATATTTTGAAACCTATCATATGGACTAATCTTTCTGTCATCTGTGTCAATGTTTCCAAACCAAATCTAAGATGCTTCTGATAGAGTCATAAAGATGTACAGCACAGAAACAGACTTCAGTTCATCTCGTCCATACTGACTAGATATCCTGGTTACAACACGGGGTAAACCCCTCTGCTAATTTAAATGAGCAACACAGAAAAGATTCACCCTGTGCTGTAATCTGTTAAAATTCGAGAGGCAAAGAACTATCTCAAGAGTCACTATTTAAAGTAAAAATTAACAACTTTTTAAAAAATCTAACAGAGAATAATTAGCTGGCAACTATTTACAACTCCTTTCTCTAAACCTATCTATTACCTTCCCCTCTGTAATACTGGTCCGATAAAAAAATCATGATTACGATTTACAAAAAATAGAATCACATTTCAAAACCAGCCAGCTTTGCCGAATATCCTCTGTAGGTTTTCCTCTGTCTTCTCTTCTCTGCTTCCCAGCTCTTTGATGGATAAAGGTACCTTTAAGCGAGCAGATCTTTCAGCAAGCAGCCTCTCCAGTTGTTGGTGCTGGCTGCTCTTTGCTGCACTGGGTAACTGTTCAGAATGTCTGATATTTATACCCCAAAACATCAGATCATTTCATTGGTTTTAACATTATCAAAATACTAAATTCAACTTGATTGGATTTTGGTAACTTGGGGCATAATTTGAACTGATTGGCCAAATCAAAATTTGTTATTGTATTCTAGAAACATAGCTCTTAGCTGTTTGACCAAATGTCACATTGTTACCCTGTTCCGGACTCTCTGTGCATCTCTAAGTCCTTGCTAGCTTTTCAACTCTCTTAAAGGTATATTACCCCTACATCTTCATAACATCCCAAATTAATCTAGTCCCATTTGCCAGCATTTAGCCCATATCACTGTAAATCCTTCCAAATCATAAGCCCTTCTGGATCCCTTTTAAATGTTGTAATTGTACCAGTCTCCACCACCTCCTCTATCAGCTCATTCCATACATGCACCACTTTCTGCATGAAAACGTTACCCCTCAGGTCCCTTTTAAATCTTTTCGCTCTCACTTTTGCCTTCTAGTTTTGGACTCCCCAACCCTGGCATAAAGACCTTGTTTATTTAGCTTATTCATGCCCCTCTTGATTTTATAAACTTCTACAAGGGTACCATTCAGCCTCCGACATTCCAGTGGAAATAGCATGATGGAACCCTGAAATAACAACAGAGAATTCTCCAAGTACTTAGTATGTCAGGTAGCACGTTTGGAGAGAAACAGAGTTGATATTCAGCAGGAAAAAAGAAATCCCCTGCTTAACGTGTAAAATACCTGAAAATCTCCCTTTATAGTTATTCTTTAATCTGTACATTAAGTGGACGCTTTGTTCTCCAATGATACTGAGCTCCTTTTGCCTTTCCCAGCCAGGTAATTTATAATTACTGAATGGACTTGCACAATGTGTATTGTGTTGAAATTCCTCCCTCAAGCCAAATGTATGTGAAACTTCCAACTTCCAACCTTGAGGCCTCCCACTTATATTTTGTGTGGTGAATAATGAACTCTTGCTGCTGCTTTCTTTCTCTCATAGAGTCAGAGAGTCACACAGCATGGAAACAGACCCTTCGGTCCAACCAGTCCATGCCAACTATAATCCCAAACTAAACTAATCCCACCTGCCTGTGCATGGTCCATCTCCCAACAAACATGTTTTATTTATGTACTGATCTGAATGTCTTTCAAACAGTGTAACTGCACCCGTATCTACCGCTTCCTTTGGAAGTTCATTCCACACACGAACCACCCTCTGTGGGAATAAATTGCCACCATGTCTTGTTAAAATCTTTCTTCTCTCACCTTGAAAATATGCCCTCTCGACTTGAAATCCTCACCCAAGGGAAAACACACTTGCCATTCACCTTATTTATCTGACCCCCCCTCCCCCCCCCCCCCATGCTCCAGTGGAAAATAAAAACTCAAAGTATCCAGCCTATTCTTATAACTCAAAGCCTCCATTCCCAGCAACATCCCAGTGAGTCTCTTCTGAATCCTCTCCAGTTTAATAATAACACTGTGATTACAGGGTGACCAGAACTGAACACAGGACTCAGAAAAAGCTTTCTTTCTCTTGGATTCCTTCACACTAAGCCTGTCTGTGACATTCACTGAATCATAGAATCTCTACAGTGCAGATAGAGGCCATTCAGCCCATTAAGAGTGCACTGATCCTCTTAAAAAACGTCCCACACTATCCTCACATTAATGACTAACCCATCTAGCCTGCACATGCCAATCCATTTAACCTGCATATCTTTGGACTGTGTGAGAAAGCCAGAGCACCCAGAGGAAACCCACACAGAGACATGGAGAGAACATGCAAACTCTACACAGACAGTCACCCAAGGCTGGTATCAAACCTGGGTCCCAGGCACTGTGAGACAGCAGTGCTGGCCACTGTGCCACCCTTATAAAAAGGGAAGTTCACAAGGTTATTTTGCAATGGCTTGCTGTGTACATTTCCCCAGTTTATGCCAACACGAATCTCATAAGTCTTGTATCTGCAGGGATGTGTGAATTAGTTATCCTCCAGAACCCTGTCCCCAACTCCATTTTATTTGGAATTAAATCGACAGTTTAAAGTGTAACCATTCTCAAATTCTGACATTCTTTGCACCTCGTTGTCAGCTGGAAAGAGTTAATCCAACATCAGCACAGCCGCTTGGGGCATTATTTGTAGGTATATATTCCATTTTGTTACTTATCAACCATAGATCCCTCCCACCTAACGTTTTAATCAACCACACTACCGAGAGAATTCAAAACAGGTCATGTGATCGCTCGCATTCAACTATTGTCCCCTAATTTAATGACACAGTTCCAAAACATAACAACCTTATAAAATCTTGCATTTGTCACAAAGGATCATTAACTCAAAATGTTAATATCTCCTTAAATGGCTTGGTGTCGCATTACTTTTTCATCACACTGTTGTACATCTTGGGATGTTCTCCTACATAAAAGGTGACATTTAAATGCAAGTTATAACTAATCCCGAGTCTCCCATTGCTGATACAAAAGAGTTACTTCAGAGGATGGTTCCGAATCAACCATACTGGGAGCAGAATGGATCAATTACAGTTTCATGGTAAACAAATGTTGAGCAATCCAATTTTATGTGTGTTGTTATTTCGAGATTTTATTTCCCACTCAACGTGAGTTCTAAAATTGTCATTTAAATTCACATTACTAAATTACTATTCCAAATCTATGGATCTCTGGTCCAGTGTCAAATCGACAATGAGACTGTACTCTTCAAGAATCATGATGGGATGGACACGTTTCCCTGGGGAACCATGTCCCGGACAGCCAACATACTGAGAAAAGAACATTTGTCGTCAGGATTGCAGAAAACTCTTGGATTCACCAACATTCCTTTCTCAAGAGAAACTCCACTCGTTTCTGTAACAATGTGCCTTCTTTGTGACCTTCCTTGTGGGGAGTTTATACAGATGTCATTGATTGTTGCCATAATCCGAATTGAAGAAGCGTAAACACTTCCCTCTCACTTGACTGGAGTTCCACAAGGAGACAAGCTTTGATGTTGCCATCTGCACAATCTCTTCATCATGAAATGTGCTGCCGAAGTCTAATAATCATCAGTAGTTAAAAACAATAGAAAGTCTCTGTGAGACATATCTCCTGGAGCATTTTTAGAAGGGATCAAATTGATTTTTTTCTTCCTTCCTTTGAGGAGCCTTCATAAGCACAATTGGAAATAATTTTTAAAATGCTCGACATTCTCCAATCTCTTTTGCATCAGCTTAATGCTTAAATCTTTCAGTAATTATTAGGACATGGGTTGAGAATTTATTGGAATGAGATATTCTTGTGAGATTTGGAACCAAGAATGCATGAATGAAAGCAGAGTATCCTGTCAACCTCATTGCAACTAGTGTGTATCTATGAGCTGATTGGAAGTGGTTCTGGCTAGAGGGACATGAGACAAATTTGGTACAAGACGGCATTTCCAACATCTCTTTCAGTCACCTGTACTTACTTTATTTGGAAGGATTGTTTGAGGTCTTAATGAACGCTTTATGCATTTCTCAAAGAATACATTACCATGAAGGTGGTCCTGCACCCTATTTCTGGAGTCACATTGAGAGAGGGAATAGCCTCCAGGTTTCCTGTGGGAAAAATTTGCAGTCAGTTTAAAAGTTGTCTTAATCATAATTTGACAGTTCCTTGGACTTGGAGATGAACTTTAAATGTACCCTATCTGCTCTTACAGGATGAGAGAGAAGCTGTTCACTTCTGTGCACAAGCAGCAAGTGATGTGGCCACGTTAGCAGGTCCCAAAGCATTTAAAATCCCATATTCCATCAGACAGAAGATCTGTACCACCTTTGATGTTCCCAGTGCTTCGGGCAAAGACTGGCGGCTCTTAGCACAAAAACTCCACATAGACAGGTGAGTCGAACCAAAGCAAATTAACCAGTGAATTAGTGATTTGTCTCCTTTCCAAAGGTTTTCATTGGTTTTCATTGAGGTCAAGTTTGCTTAATCTTGCCTGTAAAAAGAGCGAAGTATTCAGAGTGTCATGACGAAGTCTGTTTACAGCAGCCATATCACAGCATGCCAGGACCCAGATAAGTCCATCAGAGAAAGGCACTCACAAAGGCCTAGGTTTTACTGCTGTCAGCTACTGGTGTAGAATGACCTTGGGTGGAGCATTTTAAGAACCCGAGTGTGCACTGTCTCTCTGGTCATGTGAATTGACATGCTTTTACCGCCTGGCAACTAAAGAAGGTTGCTCCAAACCGTTTGCAGTGTTGCAACAATATCTGGCCACACAGCATCACCTGATCTGTCAAATTCCAGCTCTTTTTCAACCGAGATATTAAACTCTGGCAGGCCTTTCTAGTATGGAGGCATCATTGTCCACCTTGATCATGCCCTAGCCAGCAGCCGAATGTACTTAGTCCCAGCATATACCATGAAATGAGTTCTTCTGTAGTGCAGTGACAATGTCCCTACCTCTGGGCCAAGAGTCCACATTCAAGTTCCAACTGCCCCATTGGTGTATCACAATGTGTCTGGGTAGTCTGATTAAAAATATGTGTGTATGCCATAGAAAGGTAGGATCATTAAGCAAAGGTCATTGCTATCAATTTTTGTGTAATGTGACAGATTGTAGGGATCTCAGTTCCCTCATATGTGAGATTTCTGAAGAGACCTTAAGTATTAATTTTGTTTTGGATAGTACAACAGAATGAGAGAAATTGGAAGCAAGCATCCACTGTCCATTTCTCCTCGTTCTCAACAATAGTTAAAATTGTCCTAGAAATTGCAGGCAAGTGGCCAGTTAGGATGTGTGCAGTGACTGGTGTCATCAGGCTGTGGAAATGCTCAATTCTTCTCAGTGTGGTCTTACTTTTTATTCTTGCTTTGTAGGAACCTGAGTTACTTTGCAGTTAAAAGCAGCCCCGCTGGTACAATCTTGGACATATGGGAGGCACAGCATCAAAATGACAGAGACCTTGACTCTCTGGCCAGTGCTCTCGAGGAAATAGGCAGGATCCAGTGTCCTGCCTCAATGACAGCTGAAGGCGACGGTGATGAATCAGACTACAACTACGGTGGATGAATCAGAACCCCTTGCCATTATTCCAGGAGGACTCTGGGTCCAGCTCACCCCTGAGCGGGTTCAGCTCACCCCTGAGCAAGTTCAGCTCAGTCACAATATCGGAAAGATTTCTCAGGAAATGAAATATGGTTTACTGTCCAGATCTTTGGATGTGTATGTAAATAGAAATTTACTTGTAAATACTTTGAACAAGGGTGCACCAATTATAATTTATCAGACCAATTTAATCAACAGTTTGTTGATTGGCTACAAAAAAAAAGCATTCATAGTTTGACTGGAAAATCCCTGGAATTACACCCCGCTACATCCCGCTGTTACTTCAGAGGTGCATCCGAAATCCTCTAAAGCTCTGAGGAATTTCCCAACTTAAATGATTGCATACTGCTGTTTATCGAAAGCAACCTTTCAGCCTCGCCCTGTGGCAGTGAAGAGAGCAAGCCGTTGTCAATAAGCAGTATTTTGAGTTCTTGGTTACTGTTGACTGCACTGGTACTGAAACATCAATTGTTGCCCTGGTGACTGTGAGTTAAGTGTAGTGACTGTAACAAGGTCAGCCGGGTGGACCTCACAGAATCTGAGTTCCCCAATTGGGGCTATTAACCTGGTCCAATCAGGGAGCCCTGACTGACAGATATAAACAGGAGTGTTAGGGATTCTGTTCACTCTGAGAGCTGGCTCTGTGGGAGCTGGATCGGTGTCAAGGATTCTCCATGTGTAAATAAAGAGTGATCTGTTGATGGGATGTCGGTCTCCATGAAGTTATTTTATTAAGCAAGGGCAGTAATCCATTTATAAGCAAGTGATTCTCTGGTGCTGTAAAGCAGGGAGGTAATCAGTGATATAAGCTTGTTAAATTACCTCAGAAACAAGTGGTTTTCAAACAGGTCGCGTGACCAACACTCTTTGAGTGGACCGCTGAAAAATTCATCACTTGACCACCCACCTCCAAGTTCCTAGTTCAGTCAAACATCCTCTTCATTGAAAGATAAAAAAGAACACACCTCACTGACTCTGTAAGATCTGAAGACCTTATTTAGAAGCACACAACTAGCAGTGCACATTTTGTTGAACAGTCACATTGTGCACATCTGTGCAATTAGTAATGCACCCGGCCCTCCCCCACCAACCTTTCTGGGCTAGGGAATTAGCAGACTGCAGTCCTCTCTATCTGCAACAATCAAACTAATCCAAACAGAGCGAGAAAATTTGTGATGTACCCTTTAATGCTGAAGGAATGAACTCTACACTCTGTCAGCTTTGGGCGTGAATGGCGATGGGGACTGGGGTCTGAGAGATTGGCGGCTACTTCAAAAAAAACAGCCTCTCTCAGCAGTAACCGTACCCCGAACGTGAATCACTTGTCTGTGTGTGATGTCCAGTGCACGTGGATGTGTAAACTTGTGTAGATGCTGATCTGTTGTGCAGACAAAACCAAACCAGGGTCAACCAGTTGTGGCCTCTTGTTTCTGAAGCAGAGCTTCACTGGTACAGCTATGCCATATTTTTACAATGTTGGTGACGGGTTGTTTAAACTGTGAAGCATGATTGTGCAGGAAGTTTTTGCCCTGCAAGTACTGCAGTTTCTTTGTTCTGTTTCCTTTATAAAACCTTACTTTTGTGAAGGATATTGAAAATGTCTAAAAGGGAAGAAAATCTATTTTAAGTGATCTGGTGGCGGAGCAGCAGGAGAGTCTCCTCTTCGACCCTGGTTCAAATTGGTTTAATCAATTGAAATAATCATTGAAATAATTGTTGCACCCTTATACTTAAGCAATTCATCCATTCTCTCTGGTTCCTTGTGTATATTGTCTTGTTCACACACATCTGATGTATGTATACCTGCTGAACTCTTGACAGATTTTGTAAGCTATTTACTGGTGCCTCCATTCTGCTCATCAATCAGCAAAGCCCTATTTCTATTGAAGTCCACATGTAAAGGGTTACTTCACAGACTGGTGGTCCCTTGTGGTTTTATTTGTGTACAAATGATCATAAAGTTTCTGTGGGTCTTGAACTTTCTCCTTGTCTTGATTGATGGACCATTCCATCGTGTGTGGATTGACAAAATGGTTGCAGGAGCAAAACCATAGAACTGGAAGTGTGAACAGTTATTGTTCTGAGAATGCTGAGCTGTGTGTTTGATTTACATGTGCTACAGCCTTATCTCGCAACCCATTGTCAAACCTCCTTATGCCCCCCTCACCCCCCCCCCCCCCTCCCCAGCACTTCTTGTCCCACATTGTGTTGATTTCGCATTTCTCAGCATTGCTTACCAACCCTCTTCTGTGTCTGCCTGCATCCCAATTTGGCCCTTCTTTCCAAGTGTATGCATCTCCTGAACGTCTCTTATTCTTTTCCTCTCATTCAGAGGATGAGGGCATCACTAACCAGTATTTGCTTCTGCTCCCCGGTTGCCGTTGAGAAGGGTCAGTGAGCCATCTTCTTGTCAGGCAGGGAGTTTTTTTTTCAGCCGATCCAACTGAATGGCTTGCTCACTCATTGTAGAGTTCAGCAAAGAACTTGATTACATTGATGAGGGTCTGCTGCTCTCCCTAACTCCACTCTTGTAGATGATTCTTCCACCTCTGTCCTTCCTGAAATACCACAATCTTCCCTCCCTCCTCGAAAGTTCTCCTCTTAGTTCCTTGCGAATACTTACACCAGCTCTTTCATCTGAACTGTGCTATTAGCCTCCCCCCACCCCCACCAAGCTGTCATTTTTTTTCCATTTCCTCTTGAGATATTTATCACTGAAAAGCATTGTAGTGATCAAAGATTGGTGGATGGTTTGTCAAGCATTCCACCAGCATCTTTGAGGCAATCTCTTTGGATTGCGTTGCATTAAATTTGTGACATTTAGTTTTGGACTTCACTAAACTCTTATTTAAACCATTTCTTTTTGCCTCTTTTATTTAAGGCTGCTTTAATGTCCAGTTGCAGTTAAAGGGATACATAAACAACCGTCAGCGAGTGATTCATGAGATAAAGATGGAGAGCAGGAGATATGAAAGGAATAGAATGCTGAGGTAGGTGTGAAGGAGAGTTTGAGGGAGAGAAAGAATTAGTTCATCGAAATAGAGTAAGATAAATTTAGTGACAATATAGTTGCTTGTAGTAATCTGCGTGGTGTGCATGTTATTTACTCATGTGCATGTTTTGTATTCCCTGTTGGTCGTCCCCTTCTCATTTATAAGTTATCTCCAGGAGCTGCGGGGTCAGGCATGTGGCTTGTTTGCCAACAGGGGGAAAAGACCAGAAAAAGGTGCACCGCAAGGAAAGATGGAGGACAGCCAATGTAACATCTAGCCACATTTCAATTATCCCAGGTGCCAGAGATCATTGAACCAGGCCCACTGTTGGAAAGGGGATGATCTGTTCATCCACTCTATACCATGCCTGATTTTCACTACTTTATCTGGTTAATTATTTTGATATTCAAATGATCCTTTTAAATGGATTTTCATTCATTCAAATTGTGACTCTTCTGAATTATAGGAAGTAATATTTTGTATAGTCTTATTTATACTGCTTTATTTCTGTCAGTTTGGAGGCTCAATGAAATTACTTTGTGAATGGAAATGCCCTATTCCTATATTAACATCAGTCACTAAAAAAATGAGTTGCATCAAGGCTTTTCATGAACAATGTAGGTGGCAGTCTCGGCTCAAAGAATGGTTCATGTACACTTTACAATTCCAATTAATTATTTTCAGTTTTAGGTCCCTCCACTGTCCTCTGGAGCAGTGAGTGTTGCCAAAAGGCTGCACAAATAAAATATAACCACTTCTCACCCCGCACTGAAACAACAATGGTCATCAGTGGGATTTGCAAAGTGGACTGTGCCCATGATTAATGGACCCCTTTTAGCCTTGAAACATGGAACAGAAATTCAAGTCCTTCGGTTCACACAGGGATGTCCACAACTGTTCTCGTGCATCAAAAAACAAGGGCCAGGTCTTGAATGACAATTGAGCCCGCATAAGGCATTTCCTGATTCCAAGGTTGCAATTCAACAGATCCCAGGACCTGTGAGGGAGTCTCTGGTGGCTTATTGTGTGTGAGAACATGGCAGTCATGTGGCTGAAAAACTGATTGCAGGTTTTAAAGCAGTGATTATAGGGATCAACAACTGCTATGATGCAGAAAATATTTCTCACTTTCCTCATGGTGCATGCTCTCGGGGGCTAAGACCTTGTAGACAAAGAGGTCAAAATTGAAAGGGAATCAATGGCCTCAATTTCCCATAAGAATTACCACTGCAAATATATTAGTGAAGTGCTGCTCAAACTGATTGCTGAAGACTGCCTCTAAATGGATCAGTAATCAAAGACTCCCTTTTAAATTATAATATGATAAAACCACTTGGAATATCTGAGTGAATTTGCACTTTCATGACCATTTTTGAATTTAATTGCTTAAATATTGATTAAGTTCCCCCCTTTTGAAAAAGTTAAACTTGCCTGCCTCCGACCTTAGTAACAGTGGGTAATTTTCCTTGCTTTTCACATTGCTCCTCTGTGTGCCTTCCCCTCTGATCTGAGGCAGCTGGCTCACTCTGCAAGTCATAAATGAGCCTTGACCCTCAACGTCTCCCTCACTTTTGCATACTGCTTGACTGTTTTGCTTGTCCACGCATGCATAAAGTTTAAGGCCCAGCCTATATGCCTTTCCATAGACCTGTGTGTGTATTGACCTCATCCATCTCAAAAACCCTGTGTGTGCACTGGACTCCTCCTCCTCTGCTGTCCCAGGCCCTGCCTAAAGACGAGAATCCTGATCCCACAGAGCCCATCGGCTGTAGCTTTCCAAAGTTGTACTGCATTGACCCTGTTCTCAAGACTTGGAAATGGTCACGACCCCTCAGTCAGACCTGTGATCGCAGAGATGAGGGATGACCTTTTGGTGGATGGGAGCGTGGATTAGATGGATTGGCCATCGTGCCCAGGGATGTGCACGCCGGATGAATTAGCTAGGTGGGAAATGTGGGGTTACGGGTATAGGGTGGGTGTGGGTGGATTGGTGTGGACTCAATGGGCCAAATGACCTGCTTCCACACTGCAGGGAGACTGTGATTCTGTGAATCTTGAAAGAGTCGGGAATGCAGGCAACAGCTGCCATACAATTGCTGGAAAATTGCAAAAGGACACAAGAACATGGGACGAAAGTCACCCGTTAATGAGAACACAGACCTTGAACAGAATAATTGGACATCAGCGCCTGAATTACCTTAACCCTTGCATTCATAGATACATTGAGGTGCTGTTAATGAAATAATAGAACAGAACAGCATAATATCTAGGAGCAGGAATAGGTCATTCAGCTGTTACAGCTGGCTATTCCATTCAGTGAGATCATGGCTGATCTTCCACACCCAACTCCATTCTTGTGCACTATCCCATAACCCTTCATGTTTTTAGTATGTTGATATCTATTGACCTCTGTCCAAACAGATTCAATAACTGAGCTTCCACAGCCCTGTAGGGTGGACAGTTGTAAAGATTCAACCACTGAGTGAGGAAACTCAAGTGCCTAGAAACAGATGAGGAGATTTATTGTTTAAAGAACATCTTTGAATGTTCAACACAGTGGATTATGTTTGCCATGTCAGTGAGCTTAGAGCGAAGGTGGCAGCCTCCCAACATGTTTGATTTGATTTATTATTGTCACATGTACCAAAGTGCAGTGAAAACTTTTGTTTTGCATGCAGTACAGCAGATCATAACATACAAAGACACATCGATCAGAGGGTGATCGAATAGAGTAAGGAATACAAGGCTGCGGCTCCAAAGAAAGCGTACAAAAAGCAAGATCGATATTTCATTTGAAATGTGAGATGTCTATTAACAGCGGGGAAGGAGCTGTTCTTGAATGTATTGATATGTGTATTCAAACTTTTGTATCTTCTGCCTGGTGGAAGAGGTTGAAGAGATTATGACTGGGGTAGGAGGGGCCTTTGATGATGTTGGCTGCCTTTCGGTGGCAACAAGAAATGTACATATAATAAGTATTTTCTGAATCTACAATCACTCTTCCAACACAGTAAGGAAGTATCCTTTTGCACCTACGATATACTTGGTTCGAGATTGATAAAAACTGAATCCCCTTCATCTCTCTCTCTGTTCAAACCCTCCGCTGACCCCACATCAACCCCCCCCCCAACCACTGACACTATCCATCTTGTGATCATGAGGTACATATTGATGCAGAAAAAGCTCTTTTCCTCCAGGCTATTCTTTTTGCTCCCACTGGTGAGGGTGATGGGAGGAGCACTCATGAGGAAGCTCAGTGAGGTTTCAGTCCACCATCAAAGTCAAGACAGAACAACAAGGGGACTTACTCATGAAACAAGAATTGAAAATGCTGGAAATACTCAGCAGGTGAGTTGCGCATCTCGAGTTGAAGATGACTTCTTCTGAAGACCGCTCAACGCTGGCTTCACAATTTCTTTCTGGTGCAGTGGAGTAGGGTTGGATGTCAGGTGAAACGGCATGTAGTGTCTGTAAGTGAACAGTTTCATTAAATCCGCCTGCTGAGTGCAGAAGATGTGGTTATCATGCCTCGTTGTGAAATGTACGAGCTCAGCAGTTAGCCTGCTCCTGCAGAGTGGCTGTTGCAGCAGTGAATTCAAATTCACTGTCTATCCAATGCAGACCGGACAACTCAGTGGTTCTTTGGATGTCTCGTTGTGTGAGTGGGTTAATCCATTCAACATAAAAGAGCTTAAAATCTCTCCATTTGACAAGCTGGGAAATAGTTTAATGCACTGAATTTCCACACAGGGGTAAAACACAGCATCAGTTCCAGGCTATTTTGCTTTGTGATTTTATCAAAAAGCTTTTCGGGAATGTATACTGTACACTGCAGCTGATTCTGATGTGAAGTCTAACTTCACAGAAATGCACACGCCAGAGAGGCAGAGTCGAGGAGAGGTAGTTGGTGAAAAATAAAGCAGGTGTCTCCACTCAGTACTTTTCAGGCAATTCCTCTTTTCAGTTTTCACTGAAGGTAAAATCCAACAGCTTCTCATACTCATTAGCAGGATCCTACCTCCCCCTGTTGGCTTGAGATGATAATTGCAGCCATGTACCAGTACAATGCTTGGGCCGACCTTACTTAGCACACGGGAGTTTACCATCTCAATCATAACCTGGTAGTGCAATTTAAGATGTTTTATTGAAACACAATATGTGGTTCCTGATTCAGCAGGAATTAGGCTAGTGCATAGGCATGATAACACAGTGTGCTATTGTTGAGGGTAAAAATCATTTGCTGCAGTAAAGCCAAATTCTTTTAAGGGCTGATGACTGATCGAAATTTAGAGAATTCACACTGCTTCAATAACACAAGATCTTCTCAGCCGTGTGGTGCTCTGTGTAATTTATTCCGTATTTGTCCAAGGGGTGCGCACATCCCTGGCAAGGCCAACATTTCTTGCCATTGCTGACTGCCTTTGTCAAGGTCATACAGTATATACATACAGATGTACAGCACAGAAACAGACCCTTCGGTCCAACTTGTCCATACTGACCAGATATCTTAAACTAATCGAGTCCCGTTTGACAGCACTTGGCCCACATTCCTCTAAACCCTTCCGATTCATATATCTATCCACAGGCCCTTTAAATGTTGTAATTGTACCAGCCTCCACCAGTTCCTCTCGCAGTTTGATTGATACACACAGAATGTGAAGAGATCCTTCAGTCCAACATCTACATGCCGGGCAATTTCCCAAACTAAATTCGTCCTACTTGTCTGCGTTTGCCCCATATCCCTCTGAACCTTTCCTATTCATGCACCTGTTCAAAAGTCTTTTAGATGTTGTAACTGGATCTGCATCTATCACTTCCTCTGGGAGTTCATTTGATATATGAGCCACCATCTGTGTGAATGTTTTGCCCGTCAGGTCCCTTCTAAATCTTTCTCCTCTCACCTTAAAAATATACACCCTAGTTTTGAATTCCCCCACCCTATGAAAAAGACCTTTTGTAAGGTCACCCCTCAACTTCCTCTGCTCCAGCAAAAACACCCCAGCCTCGCCTTATAACTTAAACCTTCCAGTCTCGGCAACATCATGGTAATTTTTTCTGAACCATCTCTAATTTAATAATATCCTTCCTATACTAGGGCAACCAGAATGAGATAAAGTACTTCAAAAGTGGCCTCACCGACATCCTGTACAACCTCACCATGGCGTCCCAACTCCTATATTCACTGGTCTGAGCAATGAAGGCAAGTGTGTTGAATGCCTTCTTAACCACCCTGTCCACCTATGACATAAACTTCAATGAATTATGTACCTGAACCCCAGGTTCTCTCCGTTTAACGCCAATATTACTCAGGGCCCTACCATTAACAGTACAAGTCCTACCCCTGTTCATTTTAACAAAATGCACTATATCTTGCATTTATCCAAATTAAAGACCACCTGCCACTCCTCAGCCCTTTGGCCCAATTGACCAAGGTCCTTTTGTAATCTTAGGTAACATTTTTCATTGTAGAAAATACCATCAATTTTGGCATCATCTGCAAACTTGCTAACCATTCCTCGTAAATTCTGGTTGTGGTCTCAACTCTATTCACTATTTCATTGACTAATGACACTCTGAAAGAAAATATTTCTGATCATCTCCATCTTATCCGGAACTGTAATTTGTCCCTCCGTTACTCTCAGTATGTATTTGTTGACCATCTTCTGCTATTCATCTTCAATTCACCTTTTACAAGTTTGGAGCTGTACCCATCCAGCAGGTTGTATAAATAGAAAGAAATGTGCTTTCATTCAGTCAAAACTTTTAAATCCATCAGAAAAAGAAGTGTCTCGAATTCTCATTGCCAAAAATCACTGTTTTCAATATTTTCCACAAGCCTGTTTGGCTATATTAAAATGTGGCTGGAAGTGTTCTCTATCCCTCTAGCTCTATTTCATTCCATTCCTCCTCAGACAACTGATCAGTGACTGTAAGAATCGCTGCAAATTAATAT
Source organism: Chiloscyllium plagiosum (assembly GCF_004010195.1). NCBI lineage: Eukaryota > Metazoa > Chordata > Chondrichthyes > Orectolobiformes > Hemiscylliidae > Chiloscyllium > Chiloscyllium plagiosum. The sequence goes on from NC_057751.1 coordinate 7,137,577, forward strand.
GAAAGGAAATATTTTGTTGAGGTGATCCAGTTTGTATCCAGATACTGAAGATTGGTGATCCTTTGCCTGCACCACATCTTTTTCATGTTCATGCTTTGCACCGGTCTTTAGAATGAAATTGTAGAATATCTACAGTGTGGAAGCGGGCCATTCAGCCCATCAAGTCCACAATGACCCTCTGAAGAGTGTCCCATTCAAGCCAATCACATCCCTGCAGCCCTGCATTTCCTATAGCTTATTCACCTTGCCCGCACATCCTTGGACACTTTGGGCAATTTAGCAAGGCCAATCTACCTGAGCTCCACATCTTTGTACTGTGGGAGAAAACCAGAGCACCTGGAGAAAACCCATGCAGACAGGGGAGAATGTGCAAACTCCATACAGACTGTTGCACGAGGTGGAATTGAACCCGGGTCCCTGGTGCAGTGAGGCAGCAGTGCTAACCACTGAGCCACCCAGGAAATAACCAGGATTGTTAGGAGGAATAGGAGAGGAGGACACACACAAGGAAAATACTTGGTTTGCAGCTGTTCAGAGTTAGACTGTCAAAAGGTGTTGGTCTATTCCCCATACATGGGCACACGTTTGCGAGGGATGATAGACCAAGAAGTTCTCAGACAACTTGTGCATCCTCACACCTATAGGAGGATGAAAAAGTTGGAGAGAAAGAGGAATAATTCACCCAGTGACTAGAGCAAGGGAAGATAAAGGAACATGCAGTATATATGAAGGGAAGGGAGTCACCAAATGAGGAAGGGGGTCACACCTGCCTCTTCTCTGGCCTTGTGCCCTCAAAAAGACCTTGCTGTCCAAGGCTTCATTCATAACACAGGACTAAGCCTTTTCACAACTGTTGTGCAACCCCAGATGTTGCAGGTGTGTGTCCTGAAGTGGTGATCTCAGTGTCAGTCTGCAACATTCTGTCTGAGTCAGTTTGTGTTCTAGCTCTCCCAGAGACTTAAGCACTCAAATGTACATGCTGTTTCTCAAGAGAAGTATTAAAACAAGACTCCAAAGGCTTTCTCCACTGATATCCATGGTACAATTTTGAAGAAGAGATGGGGAATCCTTTTCAATATCAAGGCAAATATTTCTCCCTCAGTTGAAAAATAAATTGCTTTGTCATTGTCACCGTGTCAAACGGCAGAACATACTTTGTGTGCACTAGCTACCATACTTCCTACACCGAAGTATGATGTGGAGGTGCCGATGTTGGACTGGGGTGGACAAAGTTAAAAATCACACGACACCAGGTGATAGTCCAACAGGTTTATTTGGAGGTACAAGCTTTCAGAGCACTGGCTACGTAATGAAGGATTAATACTCCGAAAGCTTGTACTTCCAAATAACCCTCTTGGACCATAACCTGGTGGTGTGTGACTTCCAAAGTATGTCATTGAAGTGCTGACGAACATCTTCAGCACAGTGAAAGATGATTTAGGAATGCAATCTTCTTAAATACAAGCGCTTTTCTGTCTTTCAAATTTGCAGACCACATGAGTGTAAAGTGTGCCCTATGAAACCTTATGAGGGGTGCACACTCTCTCCCTTTGGCTGTGCATCCAGATGGTCTAAGCAAGGACAATGTTGAATCCAGTGGGCTTGGAGCATATAAAATGAAATAGCAAAGTGTGTTGGATATTTGCAGCTTTGTCTCTGGGCACTGATTCTTGTGATGCTTGGATTATTCTTCTGTTTTGTAAAGGACAATTAGATGTACTCACAGGAGAAGCTTGTCTCCTGATATTGCCAACAGTTTGGCTAGAAGGAGTGAAAGTATTTTGCTGACAACGCTGTGAAGTAATTATTGCAGTTTGTTCATGGCTGACTCTGATAATGGCAATCCAATCCAAGATCCTTGGATGGTCATGTCAAACAGCACACATTAGGAAGTCTTTGCCTCAATACATGTAAAACATCCCAGTTAGCTTCATGAGTGTTCGTAAGCTGAAGTGCGTCAAGGAATATTTCCCTTTGTCTGCACATGAAGAGTAACTCAAAGCAGATGAGGTGGAGAGAGCTCCTTTCGTTGATTCTAAGGTCAGAAAAAGGAGTCCATACAGCCCCTTGGGTCAGGTCTTCTGTTCAGTCAAAGCATGGCCACTCTGTATCTTGACTCCATGTTTTTCTTCTTTATTCTTTCATGGGATGTGAGTGTCAGTGGCATGGCCAGCATGTATGGTCCCAATTGCTCTTGAACTTGAGTGACTTGCAAAGCCATTTCAGAGGATAATTAAGAGTTAACCATGGTGTTGCTCTGCAGTCACGTGTGGGCCAGACTGTGAGAAGTTGACACAGTTTCTTTCCTCAAAGGCATTATTGAACCAGGCTGATTTTTGTGATAGTCAATGATATTGTCTTGGCGCAATAATCGAGGCTCACTTCATTTCTTCTTTTTCCCTTTTTATCCAGAAGTCCTCTTAGACATAACTGCACTTCTGTTTTCCCCAGCATTAAATCACTTGTGATATTTTCGCGTCTGTTAACAACCACTGTGTTTTGATTAAATTCATTAAATTACATGCAAAATGCATGAAGTGCAATGCAGACAACCAGGGAGGGGAGGTAGAGAGACAATGACGGAGAGGTAGAGAGACAGGGAGAGGACAACACCAACCCTTAAGCATTGAGTATCAGGGGCCCTCTATTAACTCTGGAGCACGTCCAGATTCATTCATAACGGGACCGTCATTTGTGATATTGTCACCCTGCCTCAAACAAGGACTGAGTGGGACACCCAAGGTTGATGAAAGGACGGCACTTCAGCGGGGGTGCAAGTAAAATCCTGTGGAGAAAAGACAATCAAGACACAAAAAAAGAAATCCCACTGCAGAAGTGATACGTGAGGGCTACAACAGACCGACAATCTAACAACATCTTCTAATTCACCCTTTCAGTTTGGTAACATGCCAACTGCTGTTTCATAAGATATCCTGGATTCACAACGCCAACCATCCAGTGTTGCACTTTGGCCTGCTGCATGAAGCCTTCCTTCTGCCAAGTGTCTCACTTCATTGTGCTGCTCAGTCTTGTTTTGTCACATGCTCCTGTAACAAGGAGCAGGCTGAAAAGCTGGGTCCTCTGGGTCTGAAGTTGTATTCCTGGCCAGACTGATGGTAAAATCACCCTCCTCTCTCAGACAGTCATGATTATCGGGCTGTTCTGTCCCCTTCCCACTCTGGCAAACACCCAGTGTTGAACTCACATTATTTATTATTTCAAGGAGACAACCTCAATCCTTCTGTTGGGCCAGCAGATTCTAAGCAGAAATCAGCTTTTAGCTCAACTACTAGCTGAAAGACCAATTTCACAGGTCACTTTGAGGCCTGAATGGTGCTACCTTAACTCACAACATGCCAAAAGGAGTTGAAACACTCCAGTCTCATTTCCTCTCCTCCGTCTTCTGAATCTCGACTGAAGCTTTTTGTTCCAAATTTGTTTGACATTCCAAGCACATCAAAGAAAGTTAATTTTGCAAGAAGTAAAATGCTCTTTATCCCAGCATCAGTAACTGATGTGCAAACTGTGTGCATTATGAAGAAATGTGTTCTGTTTGTCAATAGTCTGTAAATAAAAGATCTATCACAAAAAGTAACTGTTTCAGAGAAGACCGTATAAACCCATTTCTATTAAATTCCTGAAGCAGGCAAATCGTGTTAATCATGCCTGCTTTAAATGGTAGGGATTGCTTTAGAAAGTAACATTTGCAGAGCTTTTTAAAAAAAGGGGAGGGGAAATAAGATGATGAGACTGCTATGTTGGAGAATAGGGCACAATGGAGAGAATGTCTGTCTCCTGTGCTATGTAATCCTATGAGCGGCCAACTATTTAATGGAATTGGTGTTAACATGATCGGTGAACTGTCCTTTCAAAGAACTTTGGTGTACCACACTGCTAAGGTGGCAAACAGTGCCTCATGCAGAACTGAGACCTGAAGACTGGAAAAGGCTTCCTTTTAGGGTGCTTTTCTGGGCACTGCTGAAGTGGTTGGGCATTGATAAGGTGAAAAACAAAAGATCTTCTCCCGAGGGTGAGTGAGTTCAGAACTAGAGGCCTTATTTTTAAGGTGAGAGGAAAAAGATTTAAAAGGGGCAACTTGTCTCCTTGATTCGTTTGTGTAATGAACTTCCCAGGGAGGTTCAGGTACAGTTACAAAATTGAAGAGACATTTAGATAGGTATATATGAACAGGCAAGGTTGAGAGGAATATGGGTCAAACGCAGGCTGGTAGGACTAGTTTAGTTTGGGAAACTTGGACGAGTTTGACCAAAGGGTCTGTTTCCATGTTGTATGACTCTATGACTATACGGAAAAGTTAGTGTCAGGTATACCAAGTCCCAGACTACTCAGGCAGTTTCTTAAAGTGGTTGAGCAAAACCAACCATGACAATCATGACTGAACAAGAAGGACCTCCAAAGGTACTAATTGCCAGGTTACCCCCACTGCTTTGTGGGAGTGAGTACAGAAACAGGAAATGAAGATAGATGAATGCATGGCTGGAAAGACGGTGCATAAGGGAGAGTTTTAGATTCCTGGGGCACTGTGGCTGGTTCTCGGATATATGGGACGTACACAGACTGGATGGGTTGCATCTGAACGGAGCCAGGACTCAGTTCCTTGTCAGGCACTTTGTAAATGTTGTTGGGGAGAGTTTCAAGCAGGGGAGGGTGAACCACGAGAGGATGTCAGAAAGTAATATTCGGGCACACAAAATGCTGGGGGAGGCAGACAGCACCACAATAAAATAGAATGAGTTAACAGGTAGGAGTTGGGTAGGTAAAAACAATGACTGCAGATGCTTGAAACCAGATTCTGGAGTAGAGTGGTGCTGGAAAAGCACAGCAGTTCAGGCAGCATCCGAGGAGCAGTAAAATCGATGTTTTGGGCAAAAGCCCTTCATCAGGAATGCAGGGCTTCCTGTACACCTGATGAAGGGCTTTTGCCCGAAACGTCGATTTTACTGCTCCTCGGATGCTGCCTGAACTGCTGTGCTTTTCCAGCACCACTAATCCAGAAGGTGGAGATGGAGTAAGGGAGAAAGTTATTATGTCCTGACGTATGTTTAAATGATCTGTCTTGGTGTGCAGGGGACAATTTCATCATCTGCAGGTGACCCAAAACTTGGGTCAATTGTAATCTGCAAGATGGACGGTGTAAAACTTTAAAGGACAATGAGATATTGGTGGAGTGTAGGTGGGTAGATGAAGTTCATGACAGGGAACTGTGAGGTGATGCACTTTGATACAAAGAACGTGGAGAGACAGTACAAAATAAGGGACGCTTTTCTAAAGGATGTGCAGCAGCAGAGAACTTGAGGGTGTTTGTACATAAATCATAAAAGATGGCAGGACAGACAAAGAGAGCTGTTAATTATGCACACAGTATCCTCGGCTTCATAAAGGATAGGCAGAGAATAGGACAGCAAGGAGGTTATGATGCTTTCCATATGATACATTTGACCTCACCTGAACTGAGTAGTTGCAGGTGCCATGTTTTACGAAGGACATGCATGCAATGGAGAGAGTGCAGATGAGGTCTGCAGCTGTGGAGGAGAGTTAGAGTTAATGTTTCAGGTCAGGTGACCATCCTCACAACTCAGGCCTGCTGAGCTTTTCCAGCAATTTCTGTTTTTGTATCTGACTTATGGGGCATCCGCAGTTCTCTCAATCTTTGCAAGAATGGTTCCAGTGATGAGAATCTTCAGTGATGGGGCCTGGTTGGCAAGACTGGGGATGATTACCTTGGAGAGGAGAAGGCCCAGAGGAGGTTTGATAGAAGTTTGCAAAATCGTAAACCAGGGCGAATCAGAACCATAGAATTCCGACAGTGGGGAATGATTCGGCCCATCGAGCACACACTGACTGTCCAAAGAACAGCCCACCCAGACCCACCCTATCCTTGTAACGCTGCATTTACTGTCCCAAATCCATATATCCTGCACATATCCCTACACCACGGACAATTTAGCACGGCCAATCCGTCTAACCTGTTTGGATTGTGGGAGGAAAGCGGAGCACCTGAAGGAAACCCACACAGACATGGGGAGAATGCGCAAACTCCAGGCAGACTGCCACCCCAGAGTGGAATTGAACCCAGGTCCCTGGCATGATGATGCTGCAGTGCTAACTACTGAGCTTCCATGCTGCTCTCCCTTCTTCCTGGATCAAGAACCAGAGGGGACAGTTGTAAAGTGTTTTGCAAAAGAAGGAAATGCGACCAGAGAAAAATCTTTTTATTACAATTCGTAACTACATTCTGGAATGCAGTACCTGCATGTGTCATGAACACAGGCTCAGTTGAGGTACTCAAGAGGGCATTGAATGATTATTTCAACACTAATAATCTGTAGGATTCGAGGAAAAGACAAAACATTGACATTGTTAAAATGCATCTGCAGTCTTCACTTTCTACTGTTAAATTGCGTAATGGTTCAAATGGCTTCCTTCTGCATCATTGTCATTTTGTTATTAAAAAATGGTGATCGCTTTTCTGATCTCCCAGCACAGTAGTTCTGTTTTACTGATAAACAAACAGGACTTGCAGCGTCTGTTCTTATAATAGCGTTCCTTTATCTGTGATCTCTGGCAAGTTTTCCCAAAGCAGTTGTGCATTGATTGGACAATGTCCAAATGGTTGCTTAGTTTTTCAGAACTGCTAGCCTGTTGAGATTTAGTCTTGGCTGCTGGTGGCGGAAGGGGCTTCACGGAGTACGATTCTCAACAGAAATTCTTGCCGAACTCTGCCCAGGGTGAAGAATGAGCTACTGCACTTGCTTGGTTCTACATAACTGGAGTATTGCTATAAAAAGGCATCTGGTTAAAGCTTCTGGTCTTGTGCTTATTTTGTAAAAAAATACAAATGTAAGGGGAAAATAGCATTGACACTTACGAGAGTCCCGCTTGTTTGGCAATGATAGCCATGCTGTTGGACTGGGGTGAACAAAGTCAGAAGTCACAGTACAGGAGACTGTTTAGCAAGGTTAGATCACACAGAATAGAGGGAAAACTAGTTATTTGGATACAGAACTGGCTCAAAGTTAGAAAACAGAGAGCGGTAGCAGAGGATAGCTTTTCAGACTCTCGGCCTGTCACCAGCAGTGTGTCATAAGGATCGGTTGCTGGGTCCACCGCTTTTCGTCATTTATATAAATGATTTGGACTTAAAAACACAGGAGGTACGATTAGTAAGTTTGCAGATGACACCAAAATTGGAAGTGTGGTGGACAGCAAAAAGAAGCTTACCTCAGAATACAACAGGACCTTCCTCAGATGGGTTGAGAAGTGGCCGATGGAGTTTAACTTAGATAAATGTGAGATGCTGTATTTCGGAAAGGCAAATCAAGGCAGGACTTGTGCACGTAATGGTAAGGTCCTGGGGAGTGTTGGTGAACCAAGGGACCTTAGAGTGCAGGTTCATAGTTCCTTGAAAGTGGAGTTGCAGGTGGATTGGATAATGAAGAAAGCATTTGGTATGCTTGGCTTTATTAATCAGTGCACTGAGTACAGGAGTTGAGGTGTCTTGTTGCAGCTGTACTGGACATTGGTTAGGCCACTATTGGAATACCGCAAGCAACTGTAGTCTTTCTCCCATAGGAAGGATGTTGTGAAACTAGGTAGTGTTCAGAAAATATTGACAAGGATGTTTGCCAGGGTTGGAGGGATTGACCTATACAGAGGGACTGAATAGGCTGGGGCTGTTTTCCCTCAGAGACTGAGGGGCGACCTTATAGCAGCTTATAACACAATGAGAGCATGGATACGGTGAAGAGGCAAGGTCTTTTGCCTGGGGTGGGGGAGTCCACAACTAGAGGGCATACATTTAAGGTGAGAGGGGAAAGGTTCAAAAGAGGCCTAAGGGGTCCACACAGACAGTGGTGCATGTTTGGAATGAGCTGCCAGAGGAAGTGGTGAAGGCTGGTACAATTGCAGCATTTAAAAGGCATCTGAATGGGTATATGAATAGGAAGCTCTGGAGGGATATGGACGAAATGCTGGTAAATGGTACTAGATTTCTTTAGGATATCTGGTTAGCTTGGACACGTTAGACCAAAGGATCTGTTTCAGTCCTGTACATCTCTAAGATTCTATGACTGTATGACCAGATTATAGTTCAACAGGTTGAACTCACAAACGTTTGGACCGCTGCTCCTTTGTCAGGTGCAGGACTTCTGACTTTGTTTGGCAATGGGCTCCAATGAGGAGAGGTTTAACAAGGGGAATACATTTAGGAACATGTGCACACAGAAATTTTTTTCAAGCAGTCAAGTTGACATTGATCAGTCAAGGCATTGACTGGACACATATCCCAGGATATGACTGTCATCTGCTTTGCTGAGTTGAAACGGGTAAGAGGTGCATTCATTTTTAAAAAAAAACTAAAATCTGAAACAAAAACAGAAACTGCTGACGAAACTCATTGTCAAGTGTCATGGAGGCAGTAACCTCAATTACATTGCATAACAGATACTGGCCAACACAAGAACAGAGTTAGCTCTGGCCACAGTCTACTTTATCTTCACAACCACCCTGTTTGACTGGAGAAAGTTAGTGAATAGGAAGGAGAGCAAAGACAGCCTCAACAGGCCTGGCAGCATCTGCGGAGAAAAAAAAAGAGTTCACCTTTCAAGTCCAGTGACTATTCAGAAGAAGGGTCACTGGACTCAAAATGTTACTACTTCTTTCCCTCTACAGAAGATGCCAGACCTACTGAGTTTCTCCAGCAGTTTTTGTTTTTGTTTCAGATTTTTGTTTTTTTATTTAAATGAATGCACCTCTTACCCGTTTCAACTCAGCAAAGCAGATGACAGTCATATCCTGGGATATGTGTCCAGTCAATGCCTTGACTGATCAATGTCAACTTGACTGCTTGAAAAAAAATTTCGAAGCCAGGAAATTAACTGCCAGTCAACATCTGATGTAATGACATTTTAAGCAAAGTGGAAGGAATTGCCCTGACAAATTTTGGGGATCCAACACTCTGTGCGTTCAGGGGAGATTGCACCCAACCGTGAGGGAAGACTATCTTTGCTCCCCTTCCTGTTCCCCACCTTTCTCCACGCAAACATGGTGGTTGCAAAGTTAAGGTAGACTGTGGCCAGAGCTGACTCTGTGCTCCTGTTGCCCTGTATCTGTAATGCAATTTAATTGGGGTTGCTGCCGCAGTGGTATTTGACAAATCAGTTGTTATACCAACCTTGCAAGTTCAAGCAAGGATGGACGTCTGAGCAGGTTGGGAGTCAAAATTGCTTGACTCAGTTAGTGAACTTTTGCTGGTGAATTAGGAGGTGGATGGGGGCTTCAGCCCTACTTCAGGACTGAGATCAGACACCTCCAAGTTGCGGTACTGCTTGGCACGATCTGTTGCAAAAAGTGTCCATTTGCTGTCTCTCCATTACTCAGGACAGGTGAATGGATCACTTGCTACATTAAACCACCTGTCGTTTGTTCACATGAAAGCAGTGTGGGATAAGCTTGGCGACTTATTGGTTATTGTCTTAATTCAAAAACTGCAAGTACTGCAGATGCAGTACATCAAAAACAAAAGCAGAAATGGTTGGAAAATCTCAGTGGTCTGGCAGCATCTGTGAAGTCGGTCCAGTGACCCTTCCTCAGAACGGAGGAACAGATGCCACTAGACCTGCTGAGATTTTCCAGCAATTTCTGTTATTGTCTTCATTTGTCAGCAGAGACATCAAACCCACGACGATGGGGCTGCAAACAAATGACTTTGTTGATCTGTGCTTTTTCACGATCGAGGGCGTGAAACGAAAGCCTCGAGTTAAAGCAGTCAAATTTTGCTTGGTTCCCAAGTTATAGCATTGATTTAAATGCCAGTCTAACGAGTCAATATGTTTGAGCTATACCTCATTAAAAATATGATGTGGAGGTACCGGTGTTGGACTGGGGTGGACAAATTTTAAAATCATAACACCAGGGTTATAGTCCAACAGGTTTATTTGGAATCATTAAACATGTTCAGGGAGCTGGCAGAACATAATCAAGGGATGAACTGTCCAGCTTCAGCTCATCTCTGATCAGTTGGAGAAAAAAAACCAAATGCCTACAATTGTTTATATGTTGCACATATCAGAGATTCAATCAATGTTATTTGCACAAAGCATTCATATTAATGTTTGCAATCCAATTAAGTGATCTAATGGTTCATCGCGTCTTGCGAACTCTGTCCAATGTTGGCCTTGAGTAACATATCTGTCGAGCAACGAGGTGTATTTATTTAGAAAAAATGGTCAACTGCTTCGATCTGCTTCTGCGGCAGGTCATTGTTGTGATGTTAATGTTTTCCTAAGTGACCAAGTCACACAAGACATTCTGTCCCTACAGTAAGCTCGCTGGTGTCACTTTGTAATTATTTTTTAACTGGGCGCCTCTTCATGGATTGCAAACATGTCACTTTTGACAAGCTCTGTGTGGAGAAGGTAGACCTTTGGACCTGCAGCGTATGGATCAATGTTGAAAAATGAACCAAGTAATTTCTTATATATTCATAACTAAGGATGCAACTTGACTTCTTCCCCTCCCCCAGAAAGCAGCATCCAAACCAAAGCCACTGTTTTTCCAGTGCATTTGTCTCACCTCTAAGATCATACACTTGTTCAACTTCCTGAAGAACAATGGTGATTTGCATTTATACAGTTCAAAATACCAGTGCAACGTCACGGGAACACGAATTGAGAACTTTGGGCCACGATTTTAGCATTTGAAAGCCAGAGATGTCAGCAGCCGTGATCAGATGAGTGATCAAAGAGGCAGGTATTCAGGAGCATCCTCGGAAGTGGAGAGGTGGAGGTGATGAGGGAGGGAGTTTCAAAACTCAGAGCGGAGGTTGCTGAAGGCGTGGTCATCATTGATGCTGTGGTGATAAATAGGAGGGACGCACAAGAGGAGGAACAGATCTCCAGAGAGTTGGAGGAAGTTAGAGTCTGCAAGGGGCATGAAGGGATTTGAGAACAATGACAAGAATTTGAAATTTGAGGGACTGCCTGCCTGGGACCCAATGCAGGCCAGTGAGCACAGGCCTGATGGGCAAATGGGGTGTGGTGGGCCTCGCGACACAGAGTGTGTTTCGGAGGGGCTGGAGTTCATGACACTCAGAATGTCAGAGGCAGACCAGGAGCTTATCAGAATAATGGATTGAAAGAAAGGCGTCTTGTTAACTCTGAATGTTTGGTTACCCACTGCCCAACCCAACCAAAACATGAGCAGCATGGCCACTTCTGATAGGTCTTTGCAGAAATAGACAGGCCCAAATACATATCCAATATAAATGATATGGATAAAACTCAATCAACGCAATGGCATATAATGTCTACAACTTGCCGAGACTTACCTTGCTTTGTATCTTCCTAAAGTCTTCAAGCGAGAATACAAATGTACACACAGCAGGAAGAAAGTGTACTGAAGGACATTTCTCACAGAAATCAAGCGTTTATTTGGCAAATTCTCATTGTCAAACAATATACCTCAGACCTCATACATTTTTAATTTTACAGTGTGCATACTGTTTTATATATATATATATATATATTTATATATATTTATATAGGTTATCTCCCAACTAAACTAAAAGATAAATTATCTGTCAGTCTTTGCAGAACCGAAATATACTTATTTTAGAGAAAAAAAATAAGATTTTAAAATTGAAAAAAAAACTGAGGTATCTACTAGATATCTACAGAGTCACATGTCCATGTTTAACATTACATACAAGCATTAGTAATAGAAAACATCACTGGACATTAAAGTTGCGATACAAAAATACAAAAATCATGTGACTCTTTAGTAGAAAAAGCAGCATCTCATTTTTTTGATTTATATCTTTTCTTTACAAAACTGCTAAAATCTAGTTCAAGTGTCAATTATACCAAACACTGGTAGTTCAGTTAAGGGGCGGGGTGGGGGGAGGAGGGTTTGAATTATTACATTAATGCAAGAGCAGATACACCAGTTGTTGTACAAAAAGAAAATTACACTTTCCCTGTTCCCTTCTAAGCGTCCTCCCCGAAATTTCCCAATGGCTTTTCAATCCTTCTCCTCCAGACCACACCACAATTTATGATACTTCTGCCTCATCACCTCAGAACCACCATCACTTACCTGCTCCTTCAACCAGATTCCCCACAACCGCGAGATCACAGAACATGCCTCACAGAAGCCAGTCAACACATTGCCACAAATGTGTCCACCAGCCCTCTGCAGACTCAACATGACGACCCACTCTTGGCAACTGTCTTCTGTGACAATTTTTCACATCCCTTCAATACGTTGGGTGAGACTGCATCTCGTTCAGCCTCATTTTCTGCTCATCCCCTCTGCCACATGTTCAGCCACACCGGCACTCAGGAGGGAAGCCCTGGCTGGCTGACTCATCACCTCCTCCGTGATCTGCAGCTGCCTCATCTGAGACTAGAAATGCTCAACAAATGTACCAAGTCTCAGTGTTTCCACTGCTTAGTCTAATCTGTTGCTTCCTGAAGTTCTTCCATCTCAACAGACCAAGGTGGGGGGGGAGGGGGGGGGGGGGGGGGGAAGGGGAAAAGAAAGTCAGAGGTGAGGAAACTCTCACTGCCCACCTCGAAAAATCTCTCAAACTAAATCTCATTTGGGGCTATCATTTATCTCAGATGGATACATACTGCAGAGCGCTTGGAACCACCTTATCTGAAGGTGTCTCTCAAATCTCTTTTCTAAATAAGAAAACACCTTTTCTAATCAGATGAAACTAAAAAGGAAAATCAATAAACAAATGAACTCTCGGCCTCAGTGGCCACTGCCTGGCATCCCTGTTTCTCTCTCTCTCTGTCAGGAGTTCGATCAGAAACTTCCAACAAGAAACTTTGGTGTCTGTGAATGTCCAAGGGACAAAACTGTACAGTTACCATGGTCTGTTTTTTTTGGGGTGGGGGGGGAAAAGAGAGGAGCAGAGAGAGAGAGAGAGAGTGTGTGTGTGTGTGCGCGCGTGTCTGAGAGAGGGAAGGGGAGAGACAAAGAAAATGCACTCACAGTTGCCACAGTGCAGAGGTTAGTGTGCTGCATTGAGCAGAGGCTGACTGTTGAATAGAGGCATTGGTAGTGGCTTGTCAAGGGCTTGTGCAACAGGGAAAGCTAAACAATAGAATGGAGACATAATCAAGTAACTGCTCCCATCACTCTCTCTATATTGGCAGTGATCAGATAGCCTAAGGGACATAACATGGATTAGTGAAGAACAAAAAACAAATGAACCAAGGAATAAGTTAACAAACAGCATGCATGTCTTTGCACTCAGACAAAGAGTAAGGTGGCTTTCATTGTGTTACTATTTAGTGTTGAGGTGTGGTGTGGTGATGGGAGGTGGTGGTAAAAGGTTGTCTGTGCAAAGTGAAATCAATGTGACATTTGGTTCCTAACAGCTGCAGCCAACTTCTGGACTGATGCTCCTTCTGCTTCCAACAACGTGTCCATGAGGGTGATCTTCTAATGATCCAATGAATAAACAATCTACAACATGCTATTCAACCACACAGCTGTACTGTGGCCACCCTTCCTTCAATCCAGACACAAAGGGCCCGTGGACAGAAGGAATACCCTTGACTTGTCTCTCACCTTCCGATATGCAGGGTGCACTCTGAATACAATCTCAGATCGACAGACTTAAGCCAGGCTTTCGATGATCGACTCATCAATGGTTATGCACTGGGAAACATGACGAGCACTGCTCAAATAAATCCAAGCCCAGGAAGGTTCAGTTCTCCTGGCTGCAGGATGCACACCGGGCATTGAGAATGAGCAATGCATGCGGGACTGAGAGAGAGAGAGACAGGGTGCACTCATTTGGGTCAAAACCAAAATAAGGAATAGCACAATTCTTACAGATAGCTTGGGCTGGGAGGTGTGATTCAGCAGGTGCTAACATGTGCTGCACTATCTCCCCATGGACACAATGCATTGGACACACCACCAACCAGAGGATGTGGTTCAGGGAATACCCATCTATATCCACACTCCACATGAAGTACAAAGTGAAGTTTCAGTACAAGGACAGGCTACGGCTCATCCCATGTTGAGGCAGCAAAGTGCAGTGTCCGAGATGGGATTGACCAATAACCCAGTGAAAGGCACAAGAAGTAGTACCATCTGGTGAACGGGAGAGATGGGAGAAAGGTTTGTCTGTGCTGCTAAAGACCAGCCCAGGGATTTGTAAGGAATTCTTCAAGTAACATTCAATACTGTCGCAGGAATTGTGCCTGAAGGCTGAGAACTCTTGTCCCCAAGACTTGGAGAAAGCATCAAAAATCCAGCCGGGAAACTCAAACTGTGCACAATGAAGAGGTGATGGACTGGGTAGCAGACATCCGTTTCTCACTGCGAAATTGAGAGTAAGCTAAGAAAACAAAATTGCCCCAATAGGACTAAAAATGGGCAATTGCACAAAAATGTTTCACCTGGATGTCATGCACCAGCTTCCATGGCAATCTCCTTCTCCCATCCTGCACCAGTGTCCTAGCTTCACACTTCCACATGTGACCCAGATCTTGTATGTCTTTTGGTACAGTTTCCCTATCCTATGGGACAATCATGCTATGACAATGACTTGGTTGGAATAGGAGTTGTGACAGAGTGCACAGGTACTAAGCACTCACCAAGTAAGTGGAGACTATTCTGGTAAAACTTCTGTTGCACAGTTTTTAAATGTAGATAGATATTGCTCCAATTGCCAGCCCAAGCTGAGGTCAAGAGGTCAACGCTTGTCCCAAGATGACATTACAGGCAAAGACCAGCTGAGTGATTGCATGAAGGCGCCAAATCTCCCAGAACAAGGGAGCACAAAGCTGTGCACTCCCCAAAGAACTAATCTGTGATTGTCACAGAGTCTTGCGTTTGTGTGTGTTCCCAGAGGAGCTTTATTCACACTGACCATCCAAGAATACCTCAGCAAAGGGAAAGATGCTAACTGATGAGGAACAAACAATGCCCATTTCAGATGCTGAGCATCAGCAGCAACCATAGTCTGGTGGCAAATCCCTGGAATGAAATGCCCCCTCTTATGCCCCAGTAGTGTGTTTCAGGCTCCAAACCCATTTCAACTGAGTGCCACAATTGCAGAGATGTGGTCTGTGCTCAAGTCTACTTGGATTTGAACTGAGATCGTCCTCCAACTCAGTCTGTGCAGGAGCCTCATTACCAAATAAAACTGTCAAGATACATTGCACATACGAACATAATACAATCGGACATCCAGTTCCCTTCAAATTAAGATTTGATTTACTTTTCTTACAAGTGCTACTTCCTATCCTGGACACCAGTGCCTTTGAGAAGAGGATTCGAGATGGTCAACAGACAACACTAGCTCACGGGACAAACTGCTCAAGTAACGTCAATATCTCCCATCAATGCTGAATACATTCAAAATTCTGGATTTTTTTAAAAATCAGGCAAGTGGCCCTCGTAAGACAACCAGAGGTACATAAGTTTCAATCATTAAACCAGAAGTTGCAAACACAAGATGCAGAGACTCCCCATCACGCTACATATCCTGAGTCTTGAACATGTTTTGACAACCCCACCAAAGCAGACATTTGTCATGCCTGCATCTGGAAACGATGTCGCTCGCAATCCTATTCCCAGACCCTATACGGCAGTTGTCTCCAGCAACTACCAGAAACCTCAACTCGTGACACTGCTTCCGAATTCCTGCGACAGAGCCATCAAAATGAGAGTCGCTCACTCAGCAGAAACCAGCGGAAGGCTAAGTGTGTGAGAGAGGATCAGTGACACACAGGTTGTGCTTGTACAGCCATGGGCTGTCAGATCCGTCACACAGGAGGAAAGGGGTCTCCATCTTTGCCCAGCTCAGCCATCCTGGCTGTCAACAATTACCCAAGCACTGCAGCATCCCGGCACACTCCACTGATGTATTTCCACACCACTTTGATCAATGCATGCACTCTGCCATTGCTGCCCCCTCACTCAACAGCACAATTCATTCCCACCACATTCTCCCCCAGCCCACTACCCCAGCACACTCAATACCTCACACTGTTGCCCACACCATCAATCCCTGTACCCAGAATCACACTGCTTGGTGCATTCAATTAAAGCCCCCTCCCCACCCCTACTCGCCCCAAAATAAAAAGATGAAAACAATTTGATAGGTGGAGGACTGCAAAAAAAAAACACTATTACACCTTCATTTTTATACATCTGCACTAACAAAATGAGTGAACAGGCAAAGCCAGATTTGTTTCTTGTTTTTAAAAAAAAAACAAATATATACTGGGTTGGAAATTCTGTGCTCAAACACTTCTAGATAAAGGAACGGCAGGTTAACAAGTAGCCACTAAATATTGATTGGCGGGTCCCACAAATTGGTGCCCTCCTTTCCCAAAAAGGGGTGGGTGGGGTGTGGGTGAGGAGGTTGTGGGGGAGTGGGAGACAGGAGACAGGGCCACGCTCAGCTCCAGTGGAACGGGAGCTGTCGCAGCCTCTCCCCGCCCTCCTTCACCAGTGGCTTGTGGTATTCACGACCAGCCTGGGAATGGATGCTCGTCCAGCAGTAGTCACAGTAGTACTGCAGGCATGTGATGTTGGCGCAGAAGAAAGGGGCAAACTTGCCGTTGCAGTGGGCGCCCTGGCATTCATCGCACAGCTGGTCCACCAAGACGTAGGGCTTCACCTCCACCTGGCCAGTGACAGAAAGCAAAGACAGTCAGCAACATGTCTCCTTGCCCGTTCCCCCAACCTGACCGCCCCTTCGATCCAAAGACACCACCTCTGGTCATTATTGTTTTGAGAGGGGAAAACAAAAAGAATGGCGACAGGACGTGATGTCTCCAATTGCACTCTGGAAGGTCGTGCTGAGTTGCCTTCTGGAATGCAATAGAAGCCACCTCAGAGGGCAGTGAAGTGGGGGTCAACCTTATAAATGTGGGTCAGACAGGTTAAGGATGGGACACCCCTCCCCCGTCTCTTTCTGGGCAATGTTGAATTAGATGGGGTTATTTTGTTTCCTGACAACCTAGTTTATTTGGTCACCATTTCAATGCTTTGGTTCTTGCTTTCACTTGTGGGATGTGAATATCGCTGGCTTGCCCTGGAGAAGATGGTGGTGAATTCACACCCATAGTGCTGATGGCTAATATACTTCCAAGTTAGCATGGAGGGGGGAGTCGCGGGTGAGGATGTTCTCATGTATTTTCTGCCCTGTCCTTCCAGATGGAAATGATTGCGGGTTTGGAAGATGCTGTTTGAGCAGCCTTGATGAAAAAGAATATCGGTAATGTTGACCATAAAATGAATCCGATTGTCCTAAAATGGTCACGAGATGGCGTTTTAACTTTCAATTCCAAATGTATTTAATTTCAATTCGCAGCTGGTGTGGTGAGACTTAAAGTTTTGACTCATCACCCTCAATCAGGCCTCTGGATTAAGTTTCCAGGTTCAGTCACATTCTGAGGTTTGAGTGTCTAAGATCAAGGCTGATCAACTTACGAGTGGGCAGGACTGAGAGAGAACTGCACTGTCAGAGATGCTGCCTTTCAGTGGAGACATTAAACTGAGGTCCTGTTGTCCTCATCAGGTGAACGTTAAACTTGGTACAGTACCATTTTGTAGAAAAGCAGTCGAGTTATCCCTGGTCTCCTCACCGATACCTATCCCTTAATCAACATTACAAAAATACTTTATCTTGTCATTGTTTATGATATGTCTGAATGTCACCAGCCTTTGATCTGACCACGACCAAGGTGAAATAACTCTAAGGAGTCAGGTATCGTGTCACGAAGCCACCCTTTTCTTTATATGTGGTTAGCCAGCACAGAGCCGGTCCCTAGAATCAGGAGACTCTTTGAATCCCTGTTTATTTTATTTTATTTTATTTTATTTTCAGGATTTTAAATTTTGTTTATTAAATGAATACACCCACCTTAAGTTTCCTCACAAACTTGAATGGGAAACAGTCTTCTCAAATACAGCAAATTGATGAGACAACTCATATGAGAAAGTAAACTTCAGATAGTATACTCTACCTGATTATTTTTCTGACACGATCTTTAGCAGCTTTTAGTCTGAGAGAATTAACATTTTCCCATAAGATTCTAAAGGGAAAATCTGAGCCTAGCATATTAACTAGCCAGGTCACTTTGCCCTCCAGAAGTAAGATAAGTTTGAAAGGCAAAGATGAATGTTTTCGCTTACACGTGCGAAATCAATAAGTTCCCAACCAGTAACCACTTGAATGATTTTACCACTACCTTTTTTTAAAAATACATTTGGTCAAACAGTATCACCCAATTCAATGAAAAACATCTCACTGCACCTTATTCACATCTTCAAGACGAGCTTTTATTTTAGGAAGTCCTAACTATACACCAATATTCTTTTCTCGCAAATTCAAATGCATGTTTTGAATTCTTGTTTATAGCTATCAGCCAGGGCTCCCTGATAGGACCAGGGTTAATAATCCCAATGAGTGAACTCAGTCAGTCAATGAGATCCACCTGGCCTTGGATCCAATCACTACACAAGGCCCACGCACTAAGTGCATGTCTGACCCTGTGTAATGATCTAGTCTTTGAACCCCAGATAGCACAGGGCTGTTCCAACAGCAATCCATGAATTTTCTGTGCATGGATAATTTGCGTGACTGCTCTCCTTGAACCAGTAAAGAGGTGAAGTCATTGTGTACGCCAGACTCTCCACAAAATGAGCAAGAGTACAGCCGGAAATCATCAGAGCGTGAAGATTTTGCCACATAAATTACTGAATCAGATGGAACTGAACATGGTCAGTATGTGTTGCTGTGCACAAATAACTTGGTTTCTACTGGGAAAATACTTCCCCCACAAATCAGTTTCCTTTCCACTGTTGTCCTTCTGATTTGAGCACATGACTGTACTCCAACACAAACGAGGAGTGCACCGGTTCCTGTGACCAGTCAAAGATTAATACCTCAAGACACAAGAATGTGCAGTTCTGGTCTCCCTCTTATCAGGAGGATGTTGTGAAACTTGGAAGGGTTCAGGAAAGATTTACAAGGATGTTGCCAAGGTTGGACAGGTTAAACTATAGGGAGAGGCTTAATAGACTGGGGCTGTTATCTCTGGAGCGTCAGAGGCTGAGGGGTGACCTTATAGAGATTTATAAAATCATGGATAGGATAAATAGACAAGGTCTAGATTAGAGTGGTGCTGGAAAAGCACAGCAGGTCAGGTGAAGCAGGAAAATCGACGTTTCCGGCAAAGGCCCTTCATCAGGAATAGAGGCAGGGAGCCTGCAGAGTGGAGAGATAAATGAGAGAAGGGTGGGGAGAAAGTAGCATAGAGTACAATGGGTGAATGGGGTTGGGGATGGAGGTGATAGGGTGGAGTGGATAGGTGGAAAGGAAGATAGGCAGGTAGGACAGGTCATGAGGGCAGTGCTGAGCTGGAAGGTTGGAGCTGGGATGAGGTGAGGGAAGGGGAAATGAGGAAACTGGTGAAATCCACATTGATGCAATAGTGTTGAAGTGTTCCGAGGCGCAAGATGAGGCGTTCTTCCTCCAGCCGCTGGGTGGTGAGGGAGCAGCGGTGGAGGAGGCCCAGGACCTGCGTGTCCTCGGCTGAGTGGAGGGGGAGTTGAAATGTTGGGCCACAGGGTGGTGGAGTTGATTGGTGTGGGTGTCCCGGAGATGTTCCCGAAAGCGCTCTGCTAGGAGATGTCCAGTCTCCCCAGTGCAGAGGAGACTTCCCTGCGTTGGGGGGAGCCCAAAACTAGAGGACATAGGCATAGGGTGCAAGAGGAGAGATTTGCAAGGAACTTAAGGGACAACTTTTTCACACAAGAGGGTGGTCAGTGTATGGAATGAGCTGCGAGAGGAAGTGGTGGAGACTGGTACAATTACAACATTTTAAAGGCATCTGGATGGGTATATGATAAGGAAGGGTTTAGAGGGATACAGGCCAAATGCTGACAAATGGAACGAGATTAGGTTAGGATATGGATCAAAGGGTTGGTCTATGTGCTATACATCACCAGAACTCTCTTAATTCCTCAAAATATAGGAACATAAACAGAGGCTTTTCTACAAGTACCCACCAGAGGGCAGCCTGTACCAGCAAAAAACTCCCAAACGTTTGTGCTAATTTTGACTGACAATTCTTTCGCATAACTAGTTCCTTACAGCACCATATCTAGAGTCTCAAAATTTCAGGGTGCTTCAATATTGAGTTTCAGTGAATTGTAAGCAAAGAGCAGCCATCATCATCACAGTCACAGCCCACCATTAAGCAAAAAAATCCCTAATTTTGATCAACGCTCTTTTGAAAAATGAGGCCTGAGGGATTTACATCTCCCATTTGCCAAATTCACACACACTGTCTTTACCAAACACTGTAACCTGTGGATCAGCATCTTGACAAAAGTGCAAGTCACCACAGAAGTGCCTGCACTCTCTGCTGCCCTCTCATGGCAGCCTGCAGTGGACCTGGCCAGAGAATCTCAACCCTTTCAGCTCTGAGGACTCAAGGAGTTGGTCACAGAACCAGGCTGATGGCGAGCGGAGAGCAAGGGCAAAATGAGAGACAGAGGATTCAGGACTCCATACGGTTCAGTTTTTAAGCTATGATGTAATTTACAAGTTTAACAACAGCTGCAACTTGACTGACATTTCCTACCTCACCCGCCCAAAAAAAAAACAAATCGTTTGTTTGGCAAATTGACCGATTTGCGAACGATCATAGAATCTCGCAGGACTTGAAGGAGGTCAATCAACACATCACATCTGTGTCAGCTCTTTGGAAGAGACATCCAGTTAATCTCAGTCACACTGTCTTCGTGCACAATCCTGCCCTTTCTGACTTCTTCAAGTTTAAATCCTGTCCACTTTTGAACCAAGTAATTTCCACTTGCTCAGGCCGTGCACTCAGCCAGTGCCTTCCAGATCGTTATTCAGCAAAGGATTTTAAAAGAAACGCAGTCAAGCTACTGAGCCTACATTCAAGAAGCTAAGTCATAATTGGCTCAGATCACATACAGAGTCTGGATTTGTCAGGCTGCAGATAGGATATCCAATCTTACCATCCCCCTGTATACAGCTAAGTTCAATAAAGCCTGCTGCTGTTCTCCCACCTAAATGTGGATCTTACCTTACTACTTTCACACTTCTTTATCTGTCACGATATTCTCAGTTGCTCACCACCTATATTTTCAATGGGGCTTTTGTCACTGTTGGTTTCTGCCTTGACTGAATTAAAAATGTACTAATTTAGTACCTCTGCCATAGCCTTTGCAACACAGTAGCTCAGTGGTTAGCTCTGCTGCCTCAGGGACCCACCTTCAATTCCACCCTCTGGCGACTGTCTGTGTGGAATTTGCAAATGCTCCCCATGTCTGCATGGGTTTCCTCTGGGTGCTCCAGATTCCTCCCGCAGTCAAAAGATGCGCAGGTTAGGTGGACTGGCCACGCTAAATTTCCCCATAATGTCCAGGGTTGTGCAGGCTAGGTAGTTTGCCCATTGGAAATGCAGGGCTTCAGGGATGGGGTGGGGGAGGGCGGAGGTGGTGTCTGGATGGGATGGTCTTTGGAGGGTCACTATGGACTTGTTGGGCCAAATGGCCTGCTTCCACACTGCAGGGATTCAATTAATTTATGATTCTACTTGAACAGAAAAATCCTCATTGCCCCATCTGGACTTTTTGTCAATTGCATTAAACGTGCAGTCTGTGGTCAGTGACTCACCACTTGGGTGGAACCTGTTCCCCTAACCCTCTTTCCCCATTATTTTCTCTCTCAGAATCTATGCCATTCAATTGGGTTCCCACCTATCCTCAGGTAGGCATAATTGATCCAGTATTCAAAACTGTAACAGAGGGATTCCATTCCATAAGATTCAATATTAAGTTGATAAAGGATAAAAATCAGTCAAGGATTCAGACCCCAGATTGGAAAAGGGCAGATTTTAGGGGTCTGAAGGTTGAACAGTAGCAGGTTGATTGTAAACGCATTTTGGGAGATAATACAGTGGATGGAAAATGGGAGATTTCCAAAAGAGAGATGAACTGGATGTAAGCTTGGTACATACCCATGGGAAATAAATAAAGGACATCCATAGCTAGCAAAGGAAGAAAAGAAGAGGTTGGAATACTGGAAAAATAACACCAAAAGTAGTCAAGAGGTGTATCTCAAATCCTGGCTAGAAGCTCAGGTTAAAGTAAGGCAGCTAATCAGAGTACAGGGTTTGGGAAGTCATGTTGATGTTGTATAGGACATTGGTGAGGCCTCTTCTGGAATACCGTGTCCAATTCTGGTTACCAAATTATAGTAAGGATATTATGAAGCTGGATAGAGTTCAGAAGAGATCAGGATTTTGTTGGGTATGGAATGGCTGGAAAGGCGGGGACTTTTTTCACTGGGAGCTGAGGAGGTTGAGAGGTGACCCTATATAAGAGGTTTATGAAATCATGAGGGTTATGGACAGGGTTATAATGGTAGGTGACATTTTACTAGGATTAGGAATTTCAAGACTAGGTGTATATTTTTAAGGTGAGAGGAGAGAGATTTTAAAAAAGACATGGGCACTTTTTTTCTAATAAAAACTGGTTCGCGTGTGCAATGAACTTCCAGAGGAAGTATTGCATATGGGTACAGTTACAACATTTAAACGACATTTGGATAAGTACATGAATAGGAAATGTTTGGAGCGATATGGGCCAAGAGCAGGCAGGTGGGACTAATTAAGTTTGGGATTACTGTTGGCATGGACTGGTTGGTCTGTTTCCATGCTCTATAACTCCATGAGCAAAGGATAGTAGGCTACTCTAGAACAGATTGTGAAATGTTCTTCAAACATATTGATAGCATAAGATTAGTGAAGGAAAGAGTGCGGCCCAAAAGGAACAAGCAAGGTGAGCTGCTCACTGAAGCAAAGGCTGTGGTAGAGGTACTTAATTAGTACAGTTCTAATTTAGTCAAGACAGAAGCCATCAGTGACACTGGCCAGTTGAAAATGTGAGAGGTGAACAACTGAGAAATGTAGTGACAGATAAAGACCAAGTGCTCAAATGGCTGGCAGCACTCCAAGTGGAGAAGTCACTGGGCTCAAATCGGATGCATTCCAAATCACCGAGAGGGTAAGGTAGCAAATGAAGGAGCTGTTGGCAGAAATTTTCCAGGCCTCCCTGAACACAGGATTAGTCCCAAAGACTGGAGGATTACAAATGTGATGCAGTTGTTTAAAAAAGGGACAAAGGATAAGTGCAGACCTATCAGCTTGACACCAACAGCGGGCAAATGGATGGAGGCCATAACACAGGATATAGAATTACAGCAAAATCAGTTAAGACTAGATAGTTAACATGGCTTTGTCAAGGGCAGGTCTTGTCTCATAAATGTAATTGAGTTCTTTGAAGAGGTGACGCAGGCAGTAGATTTGAGGGTACTGCTGTGGATACACATTTGGACTTCAGAAAGCGTTTGATACAATGCTCCATGGCAGGATGGTTGGAAAATTAGACATGTCTGGGATTGCTGGGTCTTTGACAGCATGGATTCACAGCTGACTCAACCGTAAGAAACAGAGGGTTGGCAGAGATGGCATTTCTCAGACTGGGACGGGTTCAAAGTTGTGTTCACCAGAGATCGGTTTTGGGACCCTGACTTTTTCTGCTCTGCACGAACAATTTGGAGCTGGGTCTTGCAAGCAAAATCTCATGTCTTAAATTTGCAGGTGATTACTAACCTCGGGAGAGCAGTCAATTATGAGAATGATAGTGAGCAACTTCAGAGGGACATCGACAGGTTGATCAAATGAATGGACATCTGACAGATTAATTTCCATGTAGAAAAATGTGAAGTTATGCATTTTGGTAGAAGGAACATGGAGAAATGATACAGTCTCAATGATACAACTTAGAATAAACCAGAGTGACCTCAGGATTCAAGTCCATAATTCTTGGAAGGTGGCCAGGCAAGTTGAAATAGTTGTTATGAAGGCTTACACGATCCTTGTATTTATAAATTTGAGGAATAGCGTATAACAAGGAAGCAATGCTACACTTTTACAAATTATTGGGGAGATCATATTTGCAGGATTGTTCTGGGCACTTCATTGAAGGAAGGGTTTCAAAGCCCTGAAGAGACTGCAAATGAAATTTACTACAATGATACAAGGAACGAAGGATCTTAAATAAAAGGAAACATTAGAGAAATTGGGCTTATTCTTCTTGGAGCAGAGAAGATTAAGAGGTGATCTTAATGAGGTGTTCAAAATTATTAACAGGGGAAATAAGGATATTTTGTTTCCACTAGTTGCTATGTCATTAAGTACAGTTTACAAACTGAAGACTGTCAGCAAGGAAGCTAGGAACAAGATGAGGAGAAACATCTTTACTCAGAGGTGTTAGGATTTGGAACAGACTGCCTGTGAGTGTGGTGGAGTTGGATTATATCAGAGGTTTGTGAAGAGAGCTGGATATATCTTTGAAAGTGATGAATTGAGGGGGCTATGGAGATATGGCTGAACAACACGACAAAGCTGGGTAACTCTTTCAAGAGCTGGCACAAACGTAACGAGTTGAATGGCCTCCCTCTGCACTGTAAAATTCTTTGATTCTGTGGTGTCCTGGGTCAAGATTTACTCAACAAACAAAACAAAAGGAAAAATGGACAAGTGGTCATAATAACATGGCTATTTGTGGGAGCTTGCTGTGCACAGATTGGCTGCTGCCATTCCTACATTATGACATGGAACAAACTCCACGAGAACCTCGTTAAGACATTCTGAAAAGGTGCAGTGTCGAGGCAAGCTTCCTTCATGCTTTCGAACGCCTACGTTTTAAATTGTCCATTTGCTTTCTCTGTTCTAACCACGCCAAGACTGGTTGCACAAATAGGACTTACCCGTTTGTCGATGTCCCGATGCTGTAGCTGGATGAAGCGAGCACTGATCGCCGCAATGTAGCTCTGTTGATTGGCAAATGCCACCCTGCCTGCTCCTTTTGGGTATTTCAGCTCAGGGTCGGTGTCGATGCCAGCATAGCAAACTCCTCCATACAGTTGGTCCATTATCATGGCCAGCTCCACTGCAACAACAAACTCTCAGCATTACACAGCTAGTTGCAAAGTCTGCTGAGCATCTCCCGACCTCCCAACCAACACCCTCAAACCATGTCCCTTGGCCCAGAATGAAAAATATAATGCACAAAAAGTTAAATTTGTGTTGCAGACAATGTGGAAAAAGATTTCACAGTGTGCACGTCAACATTATTACCTATTGTCAAGACACAATGTTTCCCCATTTACGGAACAGGGATTAGCAAACCAGTTATCCTTGTGTTTGAGCCATGTCAAGACCATTCCTGCCAGTGCCGACAAATCCTGGAGTGGGTCTTGAACACAGAAGCTCCTCGTTCAGGGGCAAGACCTCCTGCTCCAAAACTGGGTGCAAAGGAAGGTTCAGACAGTCCAATTATTGACTTGCTTCTGTGATTGGGAGGGGGAGGGATTATTGACATAAAATATCTGGGATGGCAAAAACTCAACAAGCTTGCTGTTTCACTGACCACCCCCACCACTTCGGTGACCTCTCCCCTCACAAGGACCAACAGCAAGATTCTAACACCATGGTTTGCACAACATCAATAGTTAACCACGCTTTGTCTCTCCTTTGTCTTGACTACAACAGCATCTTTCCTATACCGTTTGCAGGAGTTAGTCCAGAAGCAGAGGTTGGGATGGGATGGTCTTATCCAGTGACTGAGCTTCCAGTTAAAAGGTCAAGGCAGGGATGCTTTAGAGTTTCTGAAAAGGCTTTTCCAAGCTCTAATTATGAAAGCTATTGGAAGACACTACTTTAGACTAAACACATTGCCTGAGGATTTGATTTCATGACATATTCCAGGTTTCCACTTAATTTTGATTGCTCGATTTATATAGTGCTGAGAAATTGTTCAGTGATTCAAGCTATTAATTTTCCAGGGTATTTCAGGGTTTCAGTGGTTAGTTAGCACATACATCGCAGATATAGGCTACTGGGTCCAATTGATATTGCTTATGGTCCACACAAGCCTCCTCCCATCATGGGATATAAAACTAATGTAGACATTCTTTGATTCCTTTCTCTGTCATGCCTTATCTGGCTTTCCCTTAGATGAAGCTTTAATGTTCACTCAGCCATATTCCGTGAAGTACGGAGTTTCATGTTCTCAGAGTCATATAGCATGGAAACAGACCCTTTGGTTCAACCAGTCCCCACCAATCATAATACCAAACTAAACTAGTCCCAACTGCCTGCGCTTGGCCCTTCTCCCTCCAAACCCTTCCTATTCATATACTCATCCAAGTGTCTTTTAAACATTCTAACTGTATCTGCATCCATTACTTTTCTCTTGACAGTTCATTCCACACACGAGCCACTCCGTGGAAAAAGTTGCCCCCTCATATCTTTTTTAAATCTTTCTCCTCTCACCATAGAAATATGCCCCCTCGCCTTGAAACCCCCCACTCTAAGGAAAAGATATTGGTATCCCTCATGATTACACTAACTTCTGTAAGGTCACCTCTCACCCTAGAGTCAAAAAAATTCATCCTCCGCTTGTAACTCAAACCCTCCATTCCTGGCAACATTCTGGTAAATCTCTTCAGAGCCCTCTCCAGCTTAGTAATATAATTCATAATATCTCTCCTATAACACCAAACTCTGGATGAAGACATTTCACCTGAATTCCCTGATTGGATTTATTGCTAACTACCATATTCATAGCTCCTGATTTTGCTCTCTGTTACAAGTGGAAATGCCTTTGGTATGACTAAGGGAACAAACCATTTTAAAATCTTCAAGACCTTTACCAGGTCACCTCTCAGGTTTCTCCTTTCTGGTGAAAGGAATTTGTTCAGTCTTTCCTGATATGAATAACTTGGCAGTTCTAACTTAATGACGGTCACTTTTTTGGCAACTTGTCTAATACCTTCTCGGAATATGGAGATGCTGTGCATGGTACTCCAGGTGTTTTCCAGCAAAGATTCTGCACAACTTCGATGCACCTTTGCTGCTTATCCATCCTGTAACACGTAAAACAAACTCCCAACAAATCAGAGTGCAATTTTGCTGATGGCACACATGGTCTCTCATTAGAGTTGCAGGATACGCTAATTTATTCTTTTTGAGTGTGTCAATGCATTATAAGAAGTAATAGCAGTTGGTCTTGAAGTAGGAAACAGAATTGGGTTCAAGATAATTTAATTAAAGACTTGGCAGTTAAAAAGTTGACAGAACTACATCATTTATGGTTGATGTGCAGAATGTTCTCATCAACAACAACACTTGCAAAGACCCCATGATTTTGTTTCCTGTATTTTAGACTGAGGACCCCACAAGGAAATGAAAACATTGGGGAATGCTGCACTTTTCAAAACTCAGTGTGACGTTTACACTGTTGTTTTGTTCAGGACGTTGCAGGAGAGACAATTGTAGATTACACAGTGCACGGCCGACGTGTATACAGAGTTAAATCTGGACAGCAATAAGTAGCGGACTGGTTTGGGACGACTCACAGGGGCCACAAGTCATTAGCCCGGCAACAACTCCAATTGATTCTTGCAAAGCTGTGGGTGTGAATAATTCTGTAAAGAATTATTGAGAAGCCTTCACACTGTTGGAAGAACAGGTTTTCTAACACACTCACTCTCTCTCGTGTACTCATGTTGTACCTCCGGCAAAAGAAGTGAACAAACTCAGACAAAGACGACTTAAGAACAAAAAGTCTTCACAAGCAAAACAAACACCTCAATAGACTCTCCACTCAAAAAATCATTGCTTTCTTTCATTTGTCTGTGTCCACATGTGTATTTGGAATTGTAAAACGAAATCTACAGTCTTAACTTAGTGAGCCACGCCTGAGTAGTTCATAGTGATTGCCTTATTATTGCCTGTTACTGATTTGTGATCAACACTTGTTCTTGTTTAATGCAGGAACCTGATCAGTCTTTTGTGTTAAATTAATTCCAACAAACAGATAAAGTTTGTGTGCTCTGATTACATCATGGACTTTTGTGGAGATCCTAAAAGCACTAGGTCTCAAGAATCAGTGCACTTTACCAAATTTTAAAAATTCATTTTTGGGATGACGGTGTCACTGGCTAGGCCAGCGTTTATTGCCTGTTTCTAATTGCCCAAAGGAGGGCAATTCAGAGTCATCCACATGACTGTAGGGCTGGAGTCACATGTACGCCAGACCAGGTAAAGAAAGCAGTTTCCTTCCCTGCAAGGACATCAGCAAACCAGTTGGGGTTTTTTTTCCCAACAATCAATAATGGTGATCATTAGATTCTTAATCCCAGATTTTTGGTGAATTAAAATTCGCCCTATGTCATGGCAGGATTCAAACCCCGGTCCCCAGAATTTTACCTGGGTCTCTGGATTAACAGTCTGGCAACAATACCACTTGACCATTGGCTCTCTGTTGAGGGTGGGCCACAACGTACTAGTCAGACATAATGAATGATCTGGGAGTGTGTGTAACTAGGGACCGAGAAAGGTGGCAGCCTCTCCTCACCAACTGCTTAAAGAGACAAGACATGAATACTGAT
Source organism: Chiloscyllium plagiosum (assembly GCF_004010195.1). Classification (NCBI taxonomy): domain Eukaryota; kingdom Metazoa; phylum Chordata; class Chondrichthyes; order Orectolobiformes; family Hemiscylliidae; genus Chiloscyllium; species Chiloscyllium plagiosum. Next base: position 7,166,135 of record NC_057751.1, read on the forward strand.
GTAGGTTTGTCCAGAAAGGGAGATAAAAACAACACGACTGCATTTATTGCTCTGCAACACTGCTTTGAGACACCGGGCAAAAATGTGATCAGATGCAGTTAAATAGCAAGACCAGATTTGGTGTCAGATTCAAATTCACTGTGTTTACCAAACCCTGTTAGCAAATTATGTCCCACATTCCTATCTTTTCCACTTCTTACCCAAGCAGCAAGACTTGAAACCTCTCACTGTATCTGACCAGTTCCTCAGCAAAAGCCCAAAAGACTTCTTGTATCCTCCCTCTGAGCTAACAACAACTTGTCTCTCTCTCTTTGTCTCTCTCACACACACACACACACACACACACACACACACACACACACACACATCCTGCTGGGCTCAACAGTGTCCAGTTACTTACCAGCCTTTAGGGGTCTTGGTACACCTCCCACAAAGACAGTTTTCCTGGGATCTAGAGGCTGCGAGCCATCCAGCACAAAGTCACTATCACTCAGACTCCAGGGTCTGATCTGTACCTGAATCCAGAAGGAAAGCAAATCTGATAAACCACCAGTAAGATGCAGATTAGATTTGCAGATGATGCAGATTCAGGGCTTGAGTCCAGAGTTATCTGTTTCCCATTAACTACAACAGGTCCAGAGTACAAGCAGATACTGCTCAGCCAACAGTTGACTAACTTGCCCCTTTCACTGGAGCAATTAAAATCTATTTACTGGTCCAGTGGAGGCAGGGAATGCTACAAATGATCCCAGTGCACAAGGGTGGGAGTGAAGCAAGTGAGAGAGGCAGAAGAAGGGGAATGGGGAACGAAGGTAAGGTACAAAGTGGAGGGAGTGGTGTGGGAAGGACGTCTGTAAATCAAATCAGCACATGGCTATATTAAATGCCCTCTCTAGGGTCTGGCTTCTTTTCAGTCACTTTCAATGTTCATGGTATAGGGTGAGGACAAGCAGTGCTTAGTGGAGCTCTTCGAAGGTGTGGCTATTCCCAGTCTACACTATAAAAAGGCAGTGAAAAACAGCTGAACACTGCAGGTTCCTGACAAAACGCGGTGAACACATTTTGCTTCGAAACAAGCCTGTGAGCATTCAGAGTTTCACATTCCATAACATCCCAATCTATATTCTGCTGCTAGAGTGCCCACGTTATGAACACTGTTACCCCCAATCTCAAGACAAAAGACTACTTATCTGTGAAGGGTCAGCTGCCTGATCGCAAATGCATTTTCCAATGCCACATCCAGCTCGTCCTCCAATCTATTTTTCTCAACAACTTGTGTTTACACAACACTTTGAAGAGAGTAGAATGTCCCAGGGTGTTTTTCAAAAGGAACAGCTGCCAAAATGAACTTGACACTCTGCCATATGCAGAAGACAGGTGACCAAAAACTAGTTTGGAACTAACCTTCAAATGCGCAGTTAAAACGTTCAGACAGACACAGAGATGTCAGCTGCTTGGTGAAGATATTTCTGAATTTGGGGTCCAGGTACCTGACGTCACAGCCACCAATGGTCGGGCAATGAAAACCAAAGATAGAAGAAAAAGACAAAATTCGGAGGAGCCCTGCAATCTCGGGGAGGTTTGGAGAAGATGACAGAGGGGCGATCACAGACAAGTTTGAGAACAAGGAAGAGAACATAAAACTCACGCAGCGCTAGTATCAGCGCCAAGCGTAACTAACTTGGCACAAGTTAAGGTTCTTGAAATTGTTGACAATGTGAAGTGTGCAAAGTGCCAAGTGGGCCAGTTAAGCTTTAGAACAGTCAACAGTGGAGGAAACAATGTCATGGATGAGGGATTTTCAACAGCAAATGAGCCAGGTCAAGGGCAGAGACTATGTTTGAGGTGGATGTCAGCATGGTTTCAGGTGTCAAAAACCAGAGTCAAAAAGGTCACCACATCCTGAGCAGTCTGGTTCAATCGCAGTCAGTAATCAAGTACAAGGATGGAGTACCTGGCTGGGGAATAGTTTCACTTTTTAACGGGAACCTAAGTCTGTGCCTTCAGTCTACACAGCATTTAGTTAGGAAAAATTTCTGGTCAACATCACAAGTGCTGATATCCTCATTTGGACGCCAGCTGTCTTTTGGTGGAGAACACTATTTCAAGACCAATTCATGGCCTCGGCACAGAAGTCTATGCTGAGACTACTTTTCAGTACTGAGAGATTGCTACACTTTCAGAAGTGAACATTTTGATGAATAGCAGGGAGCTAGGTAGTATTTCTTAGCTCTCTCTGGTAGTCGACTTTGCGAAAGGTGGCAGATGCGTTTCGATCTTTGCAACAAAAACAGCACTTTTGAAAGTACTTCATCGGCCATGAAACAGACCAGCCTGTGGACCTAAAAAGGTCTACAATTGCAATGTTTACTTGTTTAAAGGGGGGGAGAACAAGAAAAATCAGTGAAATTGCCCTTAATTTCTTCATCTCAATCAGTGTTGCAGGTTAGGAGAAATGGATCCAACACCAACTCCAGGTTCAGCCACAACCTCAGTTCTCCACAGCTCATTCCCTGCTTCCTATCCAAAGGATGAAACAAACCCAACTCTCATCTCAAGCGCTAAGCACTTTCTAACCTCCGAACTCACTCAAATACCAGTCCATTTTCACGTTGATAAGCAACTTCTGTCTCAGATTGTAACCAATTGCTTCCCCTCAGCTCATGGACACAACCAACCCCTGACAAGATTACACATTACTGAGGGCTCAGAGGCCCTGCCACACAGAACATAACCAAATAGTAACAGTCAAACAAAGTGGCAATGGGTATTCCTCAAAGAAAGATTACTCACTCAAAATACAAATGAAAACATAGAGGCTACCCGAAGGAGAGGAGGAGGCTTCCAAATCACATATCCCAAGCTCGTGCACCTCGACAGCCTAAGGAATTGGAACAAGTGCAATGTCAAATATTGCACAGAACAACTCACCCTCCAGAAGATCATCATGTGAAATTGGAGGAGGAGGAGGCTGTTTTGCTCCTCAATGCTGTTCTGGCATTCAAGATCGTAACTGATCTGATTGTGGCCTTGACTTCACTTTGCTGTAAGTGCCCCATAACCCCTCAACTCCCGTATCAACCAAATATCTGTCCGTCTTGATCATAGTCAATGACACAGCCTCCAGTGCTTTGTAGGGAACGGAATTCCAATGACTAACCACCCCCGGGGTAAGAAAGTCCTCCTCACCTTCGTCTCAAATAGGACACTCCTTATTTCCATACTGCGTCTGCTTAAAATCAGGTTAAAAAACTGATCAGAGTCTGAAGAATCCAATGCAAACTAATGAAGACATCAGTATCTTTACAATTCCCACAACCATTAGTCACATTATCAACTTGGCACTGAGTGGACTGGAGCCCAAAACAGCAAGATGCATCTCATTCGACAATCTTACATGATGACAGATGTGGTTAAGAGGGAACACACCTGTCTCTAATAAAAACACCATAAATCTCTACCAGGATGGGGCATTGCAGAAGGGCCTTCAAAATACACTGAACCTGTGCCCTAATGGAACTGGAAGTTGGTACAGAGTATCTGAAATGGAAACTATCCTAATCCCCAGCAGTAACATCTCAGTTTGTGGAGGGTGAAATTCATTTCTATGAAGGTGTTATAATTGGAACAGCTTGCCCAGCTCAGAACTCCACAGGCACAGAGCACATGACGAAGAATTAGCAACTCTCATGCTCACCGGCTTGTCCTTGACTGTGCGGCTAGAGACGCACAAATAGAGTTTACCATCATCCTGAAAGCAGGCATCAATCAGAACCTGAACCGAACACTCCTCCTGAAACAACAGGAAGGCGTAACCTGCAAAAACAAGAGACCCAGTCAACGGCAAATAAAACTCTGACCGAACTCACTCAAACATGTCAACTCTTTAAATATTATGAAGACAGACCGCTAACCCGAACCCCTGCAGTCTTCTCTTTCTACAATGTACAAAAAAAGAAAGATATTGGCAGAAGTATAATGCTTGGATTCCCGTGAGAGTTGCAGCATAAGGCAGTCAAGTTTTGGATGACCTCACATTGACAGAGGGCAGGCTGTAGGAACCTTGGCCAGCAAAGCACTGGAATGTTCAAGTCAATAAAGTTGTTCAAAAATTTAGAAATGGGATTCGGGCATTAATTGCGCAGGGGGCGAACAAGAGTGAACCATACTGCTATGGATCCAGACAGACGAGAGGGCAGACCAGGTAAAGACAGCAGATTTTCTTCCCAAAAGGGCATGAGTTAACCAGATTGAATTTTACAACAATCAACAGTATTTATGGTGGCCACTGGGCTCACTCTTTACCCCCGATATTAGGCAAATTCAAATTTGACTGTGTCACAGAGTCAGAGATATACGCATTGAAACAAACCCTTCGGTCCAACTCATCCAGGCCACCCAGATATCCTCAATTAATCTAAGTCCCAATTGCCAGCATTTGGCCCATATCCCTCTAAACCTTTACTATTCATGTACCTATGTCGATGCCTTTTAAACGTTGGCATTGTACCAGCCTCCATCACTCCCTCTGGCAGCTCATTCCATTAATACACTAGCCTCTGTGTGAAAGAATTGCCTCTTAGGTTCCTTTTAAATCTTTCACCTCTCACCTTCAGCTGATGCCCTCTGGTTTTGGACTCCTCCATCCTGGTGGAAAGACCTTGACTTTTCAACCCATCCATGCCCCTCGTGATTTCATAAGCATCTATAAGGTTACGCCTCAGCCTCCAACACTCCAGGGAAAATAGCCCCAGAATATTCAGCCTGTCCCTGCAGTTCAAATCCTCCAATGCAGGCAACTATCTTTGTAAATCTTTTTTGAATCCTTGCAAGTTTCACAACAACCTTCCTGTAGCACAGAGACCGAAATTCAAACCCACATCCCCAAACATTATCCCAGGGTTCTGATTACTAGCCCAGTGACATTTCCACTGAGCCACCACCTCCCTTTGTAACAAAAAAAGATCAAAGATGAGGGTTTGAGTATGAACAAGTTCTATTTATACAGAGCTTTTTAAATTCAAACAACATGGAGGGGCACGTCATTGGAGTTATTTATAACAAAATCTTATCCTGAGTCATTGGAGATATTTAGCCAGATGACCAAAACCTTGCTGAAGAAATAGATTTTTAGAAGACTCTTAAAAGCACAGAAGAGACACAGGAGAGGTTTTGCACGGAAACCCGAGAGCTCAGAATGTTTTTAGCTGAAGGCATGACCACCAACTGAGCAGCGATCAAATTTCAAATGCTGAAGAGGCAATAATTGGGAGCACAGAGATCTCTGGGAAGTTCTAGTGCTGGAGAAGTTAACTGAGATGTGAAGGAGTGAACCCATGGGGAGATTTGAAAATAAAGACGCTTACTTTTAAAATAGAGCAAGGAATTACTTCAACAGAAGGCAATGCAGTCAGCCAGCACAGGTACGATAGGGGAAGGAGACTTATTCAAAGTTTGGAAAAGGGCAGTATTTTGGATAAGCCTCACCTTATTGCAGAGTTTTGTACCTAATGTAGTGTTGGAGTGCAGACAGGATATTTACTGGAATAGAAAGTCAGGAGGTCACAATTGCATTGATGAGAGTTTCAGCAGGAGTTAAGAGGAGGAAAGGTCAGGTGATGTTACCAAGCTAGAATATGGTGATTCAGTAATAGTGCTAATGTATGCTTGTAAACTTGGCTCAGGGTAAAACAGGAGTACCCCATGAATGGCAGGACACTAAGAAGCTCAGAGGAACAGAAGGAGCTAGTGGTGTTTGTCCACAAATCCCAAAAGGTGATTAATAAATTAATAAGGCAGGTATGAAATCCAATTGCATTTATCTGTTGTGGCACAGATTACAATAGCTGGGAGATTATGTTGGAGTTGGACCGAACTTTCATATGACCGCTGCTGGAGTACTGTGGTCACCGCACTGTCTGATAGATGTCATATGGAGGGGGCGCAGAGGAGTTACCTCAGCATGTTGCTTGGCTTGCAGCATTTTGGCTATCAAGAGAGACCAGATAAGCTTAGGTTACAGAGTCTTACAGACGTACAGCACAGAAACAGACCCTTCGGTCCAACTCATCCATGCCAACCAGATATCCTAAATTAATCTAGTCCCATTTGCCAGCATTTAGCCCATATCCCTCTAAACCTTTCCTACTCATGGACCTATCCAGATTCCTTTTAAATGTCTTAACTGTACCAGCCTCCAACACTTCCTCTGTCAGCTCATTCCATACACGCACCACCCTCTTCATGAAAATGTTGCCCCTTCTGTCCCTCTTAAATTTTTCCCCTTTCACCTGAAATCTATACCCTCTAGTTCTGGACTCTCCCACTTCAGGGAAAAGGTTTTGTCTATTTACCCTATCTTTGCCCCTCATGATTTTATAAACCTCTGTAAGGTCACCCCACAGGCTTCGTTGCTCCAGGGAAAACAGGGTTCTTTTCAGCAGAGAAGATTGAGCGAGGACTGAGAGAGGTGTAGAAAGTTGAGGAGGAAATGGATGCATGGAATCAAGTGCGAGCTGGCAAATTAGATACACAATTGGCTTGATGGTAGAAAGCAGAGGGTAATAGTGGAATGATGCTTGTTGGACTGGAAGCCTGTGACTAGAGGAGTACCTCAGGGTCGGTGCTGGGCCCATTGCTGTTTGTTATCAATATCAATAATTTGGATGAGAATGTACAAGACAGGATTACTAAGTTTGTTTATGACACTAAAATAGGCAGTATTTTGGACAGTGAGGAGGGTTCGCAGAAATTGCAGCAGGACCTTGATCAGCTGGGGAAGTGGGCTGAGAAATGACAAATGAAGGGTAATAAGTGTGAGGTCTTGCATTTTGGAAAGTCAAACCAAGGTCAACTTTCATGGTGAATAGTAGGGCCTTAAGGAGTGCAGTGGAACAGAGGGATCTTGGAATTCAGGCTCACAGTTTTCTGAAAGTGGAGTTACAGGTAGACAGTACAGTGAAGGCAGCTTTTGGCACACTGGCCTACATCAGTCAGGGCACTGAGTATAGAAGTTGGGAAGTTACGTTGCAGTTGTACAGGACGTTGGTGAGATTGCACTTGAGAGTATTGTGTGCAGTTTTGGTCACCTTGCTATAGGAAGGGTGTTAATAAACTGGAAAAATTTATAAGGATGTTGCCTGGACTCAATGGTCTGAGTTTTCAGGAGAGGTTGGACAAGCTAGGACTTCTTGCTTTCGAGCACAGGAAACTGAAGGGGGTCCTTACCAAGGTGTATAAGACCATGAGAGGCATGGATAGGGTGAATGCACTCAGTATTTTTCCCAGGGTTAGGGAATCGAGGACTTGAGGGCATCAGTTAAAGGTTAGTGGGGAAAGAACAAAAGGAACCTGCGGGGCAACTTTTTTTTTTAACATGGAGAGTGGTATGCATATGCTGGTGGAATTGGTTGAGGTGAGTACATTAACAACATTTAAAAGGCATTTGGACACATACATGGATAGGAAAGGATTAGAAGGATATGGGTCAACTGTAGGGAAAAGGGGTTAGTGTGGATAGACGTTTTGGTCAGCCTCAACCAGTTTGGGCCAAAGGGCCTACCTCTATGCTATAGGACTTTGTGACTCTATGGATAGGATAGATAGAAACCTGCTGTTCCCCTTAGTCAAAGCGTCAATACCAAGGGGCCATAATTTTAAGGTCAAAGGCAAGATCTGAGGATAAGATCTTTCACCCAGAGCTGGATGGGAGTCTGGAATGCACTGCCTGTGTGGATAGGTTGAGGGGGAGTTATCTCGCAACCTTTAAAAAGCACTTGGACGAGAACATCAAATGTCATAACATTCAAAGCTATGGACCTACCACTGGAAAGTGGGACCTTGTAGACTTGGTGATATAGACTTGATGGGCCGAAGGGCCTCTTCAGTACCGTCCCATTCAATGACTTCAATGGGTTGTGAAGAGTCTGGTAGAACAGTGGACAGGGTTCATGACTGTTACAAAGGGAAGTGCCTTTCATTTTCGTAATACTGAGTTGGAGTAAATTTCCATTTATTCAGGACAAGATGACAGACAAGCAGCATGACAAATCTAAGACTAAGGAGAAGTCAGGACAAGTGGCAGGTAAAGTACATTTGGGATCTGGCATGTGATTTCATGACAGAGCAACATGTAGATTAACAGACAGGAGACAGAAAGATAGATCCTTGGGAAACATCAGAAATACAAGTCGGAAGGGAAGCCATTGCAACTGAGAGTCTATCTATCTAAAATTAGACGGGTCAGAAAGGAGAAATAAAGATGTTTGGAGATGCCAGGTATTCAGCAGTCCAGAGAGAAATTGCTACCTTTTGTGGGGAATTCAGAATCGGAGACATGACCTTTCAACAATAGCCTGACCCTTCAACAGTCAAACTGTGAAGCAATTTCCTCTTTACAAAAAAAGTCTTGCAAGCTGTGACGAGTTGAAGACCAAATGAAATATTCAAGACAGACATAGGTCAGGCATTTGTTGGATGAAGGGGATCAAGGGAGTTGAACTCAGCCGAGCAAACAATGTTGAGGTGCTCATCAGCCATTGTCGAACTCAATTGCACGGCAGACCTCAGACCCACAATGGCTGCTATGAAGACACATATGAGCAAGAGTGAACCGGAGCTGACTTGTGTGCAATCCTGTCCAAGGTGTTCAGGCCAGTGCGACTTTCCAACACACGTACATTATAGAGTCACACAGCACGGAAACAGAGCCATCAGTCCAACTCGTCCATGCCGACCAAGCTTCCCAAACTCAACTTGTCCAATTTGCCTGCATTCCCGTATCCTTCCAAACCTTTCCTATTCGTGTATCTGTCCAATAGTCTTTTAAATACTGTATCTGCATCAACCACTTCCTCTGGTAGTTCATTCCACATACGAACCACCCCGTGTGGGAAACATTTGCCCCTCTGGTCCCTTTTATATCTTTCTCCTCTCAATTTAAAAGTATGCCCCCACGTTTTCAACGAGGGAAATTCTAGGGAAAACTCTATTCACCCTATCTATGCCCAACCGATTCAGCAGTGGCTAGAAAAAGATCCCATCAACGCGTTCTCTAGTCTTCAGGTCTCAGTCTCCATGTTCACCAAGTTAGCAGTGTGGTACACTCAAATTCTTTAAAAGGACACTTTGCCAATCATGCTAACACCAATTTCATGAAATAGAACTGCTCACCTTTGGGTGGAAAATAGGATTTACTTCCAGACTTGTGAGGCCAGTCTACCATGAGCTGTCCAAAACAGCAGAAAGTAGCAATTATCTCATCTAAACAAAATAAATATTGAAACAATCAGAAAATCAAACATATTTAACTCTAATTTCCATTACTCAAATGAACACACAGGGTTCTGACTTAGACAACTAACAGCTGATGAAATTTGGAACACTTCACCATATAGCAATTGATGCCAAGACAGTATTAATGTTCAAGTCTCAAACTGACCTAAGTCAGTTCAGCAAGGGTTATGAAGAGGATGTGGGACAACAGCAAATATTTGGAGTTTGGTCGCAGATCAGCCATGAGTTTAGTGAATTGTCAAAAGAGACTGAAGGGCTAAATGCCTCCACTACACCTATGCCACTATTATATCACAAAGGAATCACCAGACATCAATATGCATCCTGTGTGGGCTTCCTGGTAATAAGTTTAAGGGCATACAAGTTTAATTTTAATCATGCATATTATGGTCCGCTGTAGCAGACAGCATTCAGCCAAAGGTACCTTCTGAAATGGCACCTCCACTCAGAAAGCCACTTGCTCAGGTTTTCAACAGCTTGTGACGCATCACGAGTGTGATATGGTCTCCCAAGTATCACACTTGGAAACAGTCATGTGAAAAAGGAGCATGACGTCAACTCAGGACAATTTTCAATTCGCTCATCAGGTTAACTAAAACTATCAGTGACGCAAAAGAAAATGTTGCCGGGGGTAGAGCTCCCAAATGCCTCAAGAGTGGCCATCAGTTGGGAACAGTAGTGGGAAAGCAAGGTCTTAATGTTACCAGTGGGGTGGACTGTTGTTGAGGACATCATGAGGACGGTGGATGACACTATCCTGAGTATTCTATCTCTTTGTTTCCAAGATGCAATTTTGTCCTGGTGCTGTCAGACATTGCAAGCTAAGTTGAAGTCCTGTGGGGTTTCTGAGCAGGAACGTGAAAAAAATCTTTCAGCAGTCCAACAGGCCAGAAGCTCTTTTTAATGGTTGTGATTCTGCATGAGGTTCTGATGAATGGTGGAGTCGCACAGGGACCCATGTTGGGATAACGCTGCTAAAACATTTGAAAATAAAGCATTGGATTACTATTGAGGATGAGGCAAGAAATGAAAATCACACACTGCTGCAGGAACTCAGCAGGACCAGCAGCATTTGTGGAGAGAGAAACGGAATTTACTTTGAGTGCAGAATCACAGTTCTTTGGAACTGCAGAGCAGAGCAAGTGTTCTGCCGTCAAAATATTAACAGTGATTGTCCCTCCACACATGCTGCTAGACCTGCTGAGTTCCAGAACTGCTGTTTTCATTTCATCTTCCAGCACCAGCAGTGTTTTACTTGTACACACATGAGACAAAGTTATCTATGAATGATGAAATACCACATTCCCCATATCCTAATGCTTGTTCAAGCTTCAGTTAGAGAACTTGGTGTGCATTTACTTCCCCTTGCATGGTGGGTGATGGAGAAGGTACTGTAATACTGTCCAGCTTTCATGTCGTTGTGACCAACATGGACTACTACAAAGTGTGTTGACATAAGAGTAGCTTTACTAAAATGTACTAAGCACTTCGGTTCACAGAGAGTGGGCCACCTGTGGAACATGTGATGATGCTGCTCCTTTAAGACATTGAGCTTGCCCTTGGTTTTTCTTTTCCCCCCCCAGAGTGGTTGTAAATGCATAGATTCTGAAATATCCGAGTTTATCCAATTAGAGCCATGGAGATGTACAGTATGAAAACGATTCAACTCATCCATGCCGACAAGATATCCTAACCCAATCGAGTCCCATTTTTCCAGCATTTGACCCATATCCCTCTAAACCCTTCCTATTCATATATACCCATCCAGATACCTTTTCAACATTGTCTTTGTACCAGCCCCAGCCACTTCCTCTGGCAGATCATTCCACACATGCATCCTCTGCATGAAAAATTTGCCCCTTAGATGCCTTTTAAACCTTACCCACTCACCCTCAAACCTCTAGTTCTGGACTCCCCCACCCCAGGGAAAAGACTTTGTCTATTTATCCTATCCATGCTCATGATTTTATAAACCTCTAAAAGGTCACCCCACAGCCTGTGATGCTCCAGGGAAAACAGGGAAAACAGCCCCAACCTATTCAGCCTTTCCCTGTATCTCAAAGTCTCCAACCCTGGCAACATCTTCCAACTCTTTCAAGTTTCACAACATCCTTCCGATAGGAAGGAGACCATAATTGCACGCAATATTCCAAAAGTGGCCTAACCAATGTCCTGTACAGCTGCAACATGACCTTCCAACTCTTATACTCAATGCTTTGGCCAATAAAAGAAAGTACACTGAACGCCTTCTTCACTATCCTATCTACCTGCTACTTCACTTCCAAGGAACTATGAACCAAGGTCTCCTTGTTCAGCAATACTCCCCAGGACCTTACCATCAAGTCTTGCTCTGATTTGCCTTTCCAAAATGCAGCACCTCACATTTACCTAAGTAAACTCCTCAGGCCATTGGCCCATCTGGTCAAGATCCTGTTGTAATCTGAGGTAACGTTCTTCGTTGTCCAATACACCTCCAATTTTGGTGTCATCTGCAAACTTACTAACCAGACCTCCATGTTCACATGCAAATCATTTATACAAATGACGAAAAGTAGTGGACCGAGCACACCACTGGTCATAGGCCTCCAGTCTGAAAAGCAACCCTCCACCACCATCACTACCATCTGTCTTCTACCTTCAAGCCAGTTGTACATCCAACTGGCAAGTTCTCCCTGTATTCCAGGAGACCTAATCTTGCTAACCAGCCTACTGTGAAGAAACTTGTCAAACTACTTTCTCAAGTCCATATAGATTATGTCCACTGCTCTACCCTCAGTAATCCCCTTTGTTACTTCTTCAACAAACTCAATCAAGTTCATAAGACTTGATTTCCCAAATACAAGGCCATGCTGATTACCCCTAATCAGTCCTTGCCTTTCCAAATACATGTAACCCCTGTCCCTCAGGATTGCCTGCAACAACCCTTCCACCACCAATGTCAGGCTCACCAGTCTTTAGTTCCCTGGCTTTTCTTTACCACCTTTCTTAAATAAGGTTGGCAACACATTAGCCAACCTGTAGTCTTCCAGCACCTCACCCATGACTCTTGATGGTACAAATATCTCAGCAATCACTTCCCTAGCTTCCCACAGAGTTCAAAGGATCCACCTGATCAGATCCTGGGGATTTATCCACTTTTATGCATTTTAAGACATCCAGCATCATCTCCTTTATAATACAGATATTTTTCAGGATGTCACCATCTATTTCTCCACATTCTGTATCTTCCATGTCCTTCTCCACAGTAAACACCGATGCAAAATACTCATTCAGTATCTCCCCCATCTCCTGTGGCTCCACACAAAGGCCACCTTGCTGATCTTTGAGGGACCCTATTCTCTCCCTAGTTACCCTTTTGTCCTTAATGTATTTGTAAAAACCCTTTGGATTCTCCTTAATCCTATTTGCCAAAGCTATCTCATGTCCTCTTTCTGCCCTCCTGATTTCCCTCTTCAGTACACTCCTACTGGCTTTTGCTCTGCTAAGGATTCACTTGCTCTCTTGCTGTCAATACCTGATATATGCTTCCTTCTTTTCCTTAACCAAAACCTCAATTTCTCTACTCATCCAGCATTTCCTAAACTTACCAGCGTTCCCTTTCACCCTATCAGGCCTATATTTTCTCTCGTTATTTCATTTCTGAAGGCTTCCATTTTCCAGCTGCCCCTTTACCTGCGAACATCTGCCCCCAGTCAGCTTTTGAAAGTTCTTGCCTAATACTGTCAAAATTGGCCTTCCCCCATTTTAGAACTTCAACTTTTAGATCTGGTCTATTCTTTTCCATCACTATTTTACAACTAATAGAATTATGGTCGCTGGCCCCGAAGTGCTCCCCCACTGACACCTCGGTCATCTGCCCTGTCTTATTTCCCAGGAGTAGGTCGGGTTTTGCACCTTCCCTAGTATGTATATCCACACAATGAAACAGGAAATTGTCTTGTGGACACAACAAATTCCTCTCCGTCTAAACCCTCAACACTGCGACAGTCCCAGTCTATGTTTGAAATTTTACAATCTCCAACCATAACCACCCTATTATTCTTACAGATAACTGAGATCTCCTTATAAAATTGGTTCTCAATTTCTCTCCGACTCTTAGGGGGGTCGATAATACAATCCCAATAAGGTGATCATCCCTTTCTTCTTTTTCAGTTCCATCCAAATAACTTCCCTGGATGTATCCCAGAAATATCTTCCCTGAGTACAGCAGAAATGCTATCCCTGATCAAAAATACCACTCCCCCTCCTCACCATATATCCTTCCTATAGCATTTATATTTTGGACATTAAGCTGCCAGTTCTGTCCATCACTGAGCCACGTTTCTGTAATTGCTGTGATACCCCAGTCCCATGTTACTAACCATGCCCGGAGTTCATCTGCCTTCCCTGTTAGGCCTCGCATTGAAATAAAGGCAGTTTAATTTCATTTATCAGTCCTACCTTGATCTCTGCTTTCCTCCTGCCTGCTTTGACTGTTTGACTCGCTCGCTTTCCCAACTGTACCAGTCCCAGATTGATCTCTTTCCTCACTATGTCTCTGGTCCCACCCACCCCCCCCCCCCCCCCCCACCCAAAACGTACTTGTTTAAACCCTCCTAAGCAGCTCTAGCAAATCTCCCTGCCAGTACATAAGTCCCCTTCAAATTCAGATGTAATCGGTCCTTCTTATGCAGGTCACTCCCATTCCAGAAGAGATTCCAATGATCCAAACATGTGTCCTGTTCTCTTTTGTTTGTGTTTCATTCTGTAAATAAATTCTGTTTCGTTTAAAACAGAGGGGTTTTGACCAGCTGCATCACTCCTCGAATATCCACTCTACACCTGCTGAAAACAACTAGAGAAGTTAGGGTCTGGGCTACCTTCTTGAAATGTTTTGAGGGGGTCTGACCTGGTCCATAATAAATAACAGGCAAGAGGAGAAAGGGCAAATGCTCTTTTCTCTCTCTCAATCAGTCAGATGCATCACTGCACACGTCCACTTGAGAACCAGGAATTTCTGAACTTTGGATTCACGGTCAAGCTGTCCCTCTCCAGCTCCAACAAGGCAACTAGATATACACATTCAAGTGTAACCTTGCATGCTCCATCATCCTATGAACTGCCCAAGGCAGAGCACATAATGGGCTTTATTTTTAACCAAATCAGGCGTTGGTTCAGCAAAGCCCTGTACTGAAAGAGCAGCTTTGCCACTGCTGGGAAGCTCTGCCATGATGGAAACACAGCTGCAAGTGGGATGGATTTATGTTAAATATTTTACATCTGGGGTTACCCAAAATTTAAGAACCTTCATATTGTCAGTGGACAGCAAGGATTCCTATGCGTTCCACGGCACTCCATCGCTGACAAGTCCAGGATTTCGCTGTCAATCAGTTTTAAAAGCAGCTAAATGCACTGGTTTTGATTACAGGCTCGGAAAACCATGTTTTTCCGCACAATTGTGACGTAAAAATTGACTCTCTCTTTTACAGTTGCTTGCAATATTGAACTGCTTGCTGAACAAAGTCTCTTCAAGTGGTCAGATATCGCCAACGGTGAGTAAATTCCTTTCGGGAGCACTGCACAAATAAGATATGGATGCAATCCAATTTGGCAAGTGTTTGGTAATATATTTTTGAGAAAATAAACATGTAATGGGAGTCGACACTCAATGGAGAGACGTGGCTGGTCAGAAAACTGAAGGACCACTGCAACAACGTGGCCATTGACGAGAACTCCCATGACATATTAGGTTTTGCAGAGCAGAGAAAAGAATGTCATAATAATCATCAACAAATGTTCACCACCAATTCAAGCTGTGCCATTTTACAAAGCTAGAAAGTATACATTTAGTGGGTCGGTGTCTGTGATGGGGAAACCAATCATGAGAACAAAAACTGTGGCTAAGAGGAAATTTTGTTTTTGAAATTACGTTGAATTTTGAGAAGAGTATTTCACTTTAAAAATGATTGTTTCTTATGAAATTTGTTGACACAAGCAGAAACTATGTTGATGTTTCCTAGTGAATTTTATAATGAGTTGAAGCAGAAAAGGATAGAGGATTGGACAAAGACAATAGAGTACTTTTAGATTGCTTCAGCAGGGGGGCGGATTCGCTCTCGTCAAGTTGTTCATTCAACACTCTGCATTGTGCTCATGACAGGAGGCATTCTGTTTTTTGAAGGACGTAACTTGCCTCTTAATTACTGAAGCAGTCATTTCACTGATTGCCCTTGAAAAGGTATTGGTGGATCATCTTCTGGAGCTGCTCCATTGCAGTCCATGTGGTGTAGGTACATCCACTGTGCTGTTCAGGACAAAGTCCAGGATTGTAACCAAGGGGCAGTGAATGCACAGTGATTTGGAGGCTATGCCAAATGCAGTTTGGTTTCCCCAAGTCCAGAGACACGTATGGTCCTGTCCAGCTAAGGAGGGCAGGATTCCTCTGCCAAAGGAAATTGACGAACCACTGGGATTGGGAGTTGCAAAAATCATCTGATCTCCAGGTTACATTTTATCGCAGATCTATTTTATTAGCTGTACTTGAATTCATGAACGGCTCGAGAAGGCTTTGAATTTATGACAGAGTGTTATTTGTTCAGGCTGGGGGATTAGTGGTCCAGTCAGGAATCATGGTGCTCCCTTAACACCGTCATTTACAATGTCAGAGGTTGGACATCCTACCCTACACATTCCAACACATTCCCATTATCTGTATGAAGGAACAGTCAACTTCTGGAGACAGTGTTAGTGAGCTATTCTTTCAAATGTAGTAGTGATCAATACAGTGACATTTTGTACGTTTTCACATGGGTGATGCTCATCTCTTGAACTAGTAGCAGAGAAGAGTAAACAAGGAGAGCACAAAACTGATATTCAACAGATCAACAGTGAGCAGTTTCAGCCAGAGAAATATTTACACTTAATTTACTATCCTTCAGGACATACAAAGAAGGTCCAATCACAATAGGTTCCCTCACGCACAAGAATCTTAACTCACCTTCATCAATATCAGGTGGCAAACCGCCAACAAAAACCTTTCGGGAATATCGCTCTCCTGATTTCCCATTCTGGCTGAGAGCCGGGGAGTTCAAGCCTGAAGATAAAGACTGATCACCCTGGCTGTTGTCAAGGAAGCCATCTTCAACAGGGAACAAAGCCGATCGACCTGCACGATGAGAGAGACAGGCAGCTATTGAACTTCGCACAGATTATTCAGCATTAAATCCTTGGCTCCCAGTGATATAATGCCTCAACTTACTTAAAAATATTTAGCCATTTTTAAATCCCTCTCTGACCTGGTTTCTCCCCGCCTCTGTAATCTCAAGTCCACAATACTGAGATAAGAAACAAAAGTAGGTGTAGAGCATTCTGCTCTGCCATTCTATCACATCACGACTGATTTGCCCTATGCCTAACTTGCCTTTTGTGCCAACTCCTAGCTCTGAACTCCTTAGAATTTCTAAAATCTGTGCTTCATTCATTCTGGCTTTTCATGCATTCCTTCCACCACTAGCAGAAATGTCTCAACCTGCTGGGGCCTTAAGCTCTGAAATTCCCTCCCTAAACTGTTCTGTTTCATTGCCCTCTGTCTGCAGCTTTCAGACTGCTCCTTAAAACGGATATCTTCAATTGTGCTTTTGGCCACCTTCCCCGAGGGTTTGGGAGAAAAAAAAGTGTGATCATTTTCTTAAAGCAGCTTAAAGAGGGGGAACCAAATAGAGGGAAGAAAAACAAGGGGTTTTTATACAGACTCGGCAAGCAGAAACTGTTTCCTTTCAAAGTGATTGGTCAATGGTCAGTGTCTAAAAGCCACTGGATGTGGTCTCAAAATAAGAGGCCACTTAGTAGTAAGATGAGCAGGATTTCATGAGTATTAGGAATTCTTCACTATGGAGAGTTGTGGAAACTTAGTCATCAATGAGATTCGAGGCAGGGGGTGATAAACTTCTCGACATGTGGCAGCCTACGACTTCACAGGTTCAATGACCTGTTCATGCCTCCTATTTTTTGTAAATTCCAGAGGTCTCAGATTAGAAGCAGAGAGGAAATCAGGACATGATCTTTAACAAATCAAAACCAACACCAGGATGGTACAGTGCAATCAGGTTCCACTGGAACTCTTGGGAGACAACTGAAATGTACACCTGGAAGCAAGACTAATCTTCTGGACTCCAGAAGAAGCTGACGTGCCAGTCTAAATTGAGCAGTGTTTGTTGAAAAAAAAGATTCAGGAGGCTGGATGGACTCTTGTCTCTGAATGTGCACTAACTATGGCTACAATTAATCTGACAACACAGATTTGCCAGGCTACTTCATGATTTTGGCAGAGCCAAGTGCCACCTCAAAGAGATGAGGGAATTGGCAAGAAAAGTGTTCCTTGTAAAGCAGACGTTCAGGTTGACCAACCAGTTGGCAGCGTTCAAAGGAAATGTGGCAAGTTTATAATGTTACAAAACCATATAACTACTTGGAACGTCATTATACTGGCTAGAGGTTTGAAAGGCAGAGGTCACTGTCTGAGGATACGGAGTCAGCTATCCAGGGTTGAAAGGAAGGGAAATTTCCACAGTCGGAGGGTCATAAATCAACAGAGCTCTACCCCGAAGAGCTGCAGAAGTGAATTAAAGCCAGATAATAGATTTTGGATATCAACAGATATGGCACATAAAAGTGTCATGAAATTAGAAAAATGAGCCATGATCTTACTCAATGGTGTAAGAGACTCAGAGGATCAAATGGCCGCCTCTTGGTATTATTTCCTAAAAGAGGAAATACTGCAGAAATAGGGAAAAAAGGGGAAGGTGCACTCATTCATTGAAAAGTCGACAGGACCAGACTGCCTCAAATGTAAAATGGTGATTTCAGCCAAGATTTACATCATTAGGAATTGGGGTCAGACCGTTCTTGCTGCTTGGTGTTCAATTTGGTCAATGAGTGACGAAACAGATGCAGATTCTGAAACAAAAGTCACACCTATCCTGCAGACGGAAGCAAATGATTGATCTCTCCCTTGTTTGTGTGCAGTGTGCTGTCAGACAGCTGTTTGTGGCAGGTTGAGAACAGCCATCAGGAACTTGGAACACTGCCTAGTGGCCTCCTGTCCTACTTGTTAACTAAGTGGGCCACAGCTTCTCTGCCGCTCTCCAGACAAAGTCCTCCACAGAGTGGGCAACCTCTCCCCTCCTCAAACCAGGGCACAGCCTTTAAATATGGAGAAACAGGCAGCACAGCAGCCTCTCCGTCCACCTTGTAAACCGTCTAGTAACACTGTCTGACAGAGCACAGCAGCAATCAGGAGACATCAAGTTTCCCACAGATCGGTCAGTGGCCAGCTGATGTTTCTGCAGTTCCCCAATTCCAAACAAACAGACTTTGCATCACAAAAGAAGTGCCATTTGATGAACCGGTCAGTAACAGCTCCC
This sequence comes from Chiloscyllium plagiosum, assembly GCF_004010195.1. NCBI lineage: Eukaryota > Metazoa > Chordata > Chondrichthyes > Orectolobiformes > Hemiscylliidae > Chiloscyllium > Chiloscyllium plagiosum. The sequence continues at coordinate 7,184,830 of NC_057751.1, forward strand.
GACCCGATCAAATCAAACCAACCCTGAATCTACTATTCCCAGAAAAGTCGGAAGCAACCAGATGGCCGACTTGGATCTTAGACTCTCCTGTCGTTGCAAATTCCTATCAGGCCATCTTAACACCCGATTTGCATTTGAACTCATTTCAGCGGAGGCTGAGGGGTACCACCCTACCCTCTTAAGTTAGAAAGGCTATGGGTTCAAATCTCTCTCCAGAAACTTCAACGTAAGAAAGGGAGATTGGCACTCCACTGTAGCAATTAGGAGTACTGCACTCGCTTTTGGCCTGAGACCTGAAACGAAGGACCCCACCTCAGGTCGAAGTACAGGTTCCTATGGGGTTGAGAGTGTGGTGCTAGAAACGCACAGCAGGTCAGGCAGCATCCGAGGAGCAGGAAAATTGATGATCAAGAGCTAATGCCCGAAACGTCGATTTTCCTGCTCCTCAGATGCTGCCTGAACTGCTGTGCTTTTCCAGCACCACACACGACTGCATCTGCATCCGCCTCCTCACTTTCGCCTAGACTCCTACGGATACTACTGAAAGATAAGTCAGGTCTTGGCAATGTACAGCATGGAAACAGACCCTTTGGTCCAACTTGTCCATGCCGACCAGATATTCTAAATTAATCTAGTCCCATTTGCCAACACTTGGCCCATATCCCTCTGAACCCTTCCTATTCATATTCCCATCCAGATGCCTTTTAAACGTTGTCGTTGTCCCAGCTCCACTATTTCCTCTGGCAGCTCATTCCACACGTGCATCACCCTTTGCATGAAAAAAGTTGCCCCTAAGATTCCTTTTAAATCTTTGGTTCAAAGCAATCGCATGTCACAAATACCATTGGAAATGTAATGATTTGATCGTTGATCATATTTTCTCCAAGACCTGGTCCATAAATTCCTTTGGGACATTGTGCAAGCTACTCTGTAAACTCCAGTTAAAAATCGTTGACCTTGGCCTTGAAAACCTGCCACCTTCTTCACAGTTGTAGCCCGATTGTAAGCTTACAGGCAGACGCATGAACTGCTGATACATATTCTGGATTGTTAGTGCGCACTGCTTTGCTCTACCATGATCTGCCCCATTTCACAAGACCAAGTTCAACACTGCTGAACAAAGGACATAATCACGACCAGTTTATTGGCTGATAGGGGAATCTTGCTGTGCACACTTTGCTGCCATGATCACTTGAAGAGCCATAAATCTTTTGGGAAACGTTGTGAGGATGTGAAAGGCAAGTTGCAAATGCAAGTATTTCTTTGTATGCCTGCACCACTCTTCCTTCATCCACCCTGCACATGGCACTCATCTCCTTACAGTGAGACTAGGCGAAAGTGAGGACTGCAGATGCTGGAGATCAGAGTCAAGATTAGAGGGGCGCTAGAAAAGCACAGCAGGTCAGGCAGTATCCGAGGAGCAGGAAAATAACTCGCGTGAATGCACATCGGTTCAGCAGACCCAGAAAACCACATGAAGGAAGGATTGGCCCAACTATTTAATGGGGGAATAGATAAGCCAAAATAAGCCATGGGACTCACCCTTGAGAGGTTCCTGCTCGTTCTGTAAGATGTCAATCAGGGAGTTCTCCAGTGAGTGCATGTTGAACGTATCGTATGGGTGCGTCCATTCCTGCAAAGGAAAAACATTTTCAGAAAAGAAACTATTAAACCGAGGAAGGAGATGGGAACAGCACAGAGGATGCAAAGAAGTTACAATCACTCATTTTGATGTTACTAATCAGTGCTGATAGCACATTCCTTAAAACAAGTGCGTACAGCAAAATTGTTTTCCGTGGAAACTATCTTTTACTTAGTTATTTCCTCTCCTCCCTGGTCATTGTGAACTTTTGGGGTCAGGGCCCATGGGTACCAGAAGCTCTGCATGGTGTCTGGATGGAGACCAATCCTTGTGGGAGCCTGGAGGATGGGTCCATACCCCTTAATGCAGCTTTTCTCCTCACCAGAACACAGTCGAGTCCAAGGGTGAATACATGCCATTCTGGATTACTAAGTGCTTGTCCTTCACTTACTGCCCTTAATTCTGGCTTTGTCTCCAAGTGGAAACATTCTATACATCAACTTTCACCTTGACACTGCACATCATTCCCTTATCTCATCAGAATGCCATCTGATCAGTCCACTCTCCAGTTGATCGGTGTTTCAAATAATGAAGGGAGGGTTTGGATAAAACAATTAAAGACAAACTGTTCCCGTCGGCTCAAGGGTGTGGAGCCAGAGGTCATAGACTTGTGACTGACAAAAATGAAAGCATTGACAACTTAGTGGACATCATTTTTAAGTGTAGCTAGTACCTGGGACTGCATTGCTCCAGTGGATGCAAATTGCAAAAAAAAACACACACAGGATCTTTACCTGAAGGGGTAAAAAAGAATCAAAAGCCCACAGGGGAAAGCTAGAGGATGGGGGCTATGAGCTGTTGTTGAGAAAACCAGGAAAGAGACAATGAACCAAATGGTCATGTTTTCTGCTGTATCCATTCTATCATTCTACTTTCTTCCTCCTCCACTTTCCTTTCTGGCCTCAAATGATGTCATTTGTCGAATGAATGAGACCGATGAAAGCAAGTGCAATACAGCACTTTGTGAAAAGCACACAGGAGGCTTGTGATACTGAATAAAGTGGCTGAGTCACTGGTGAATAACAGAACCTGGCAGAGTTGAAGAAGAGGTTACAGAGCAGGAGGAGGAAGAAACTAAACACCAGCCAGCTCCCATCAGCAAGGCCAGTCACACAGCCTGTTCAGCAGCTTCCTCCCCTTTCTTGCTGAAGGTGTATTCTAGTTTATTCACCTTCTTTACCTTGACGGTGCTGGAGAGTACAGTCAATATATTCGATTTCGACGAACAAAATTGGTTAGGTGCAGAGGGGGCATGGATATCATGGCTTTGGGGTGAGGGCCCAAGATTGAGTTGAGCAAAATTCAAGAGAGTTAGGCCAAGTGACCTCATTCTGCACTGTAATCCTATCCCTCTAGTCTGGTTACACAGGCACCTCGCATGACCTGGTACCACACACATTCGTTGCAAGAACACACACAGTATCAAATGATTGTTTTTGCAATGGGGTGGGGGTGGGGGAGGTGTTGCAAGCTATTAAAAACATTTCTCTCAGGGAGGCAGTGATTGACAGGACATGAGTATCCACCGGGGACTGATCAGAAACTTGAACCCTAATTTCCGCCTGCGACGACCCCTCAAGGTCAATTCCCAACAGACAACTGGAAACTCCATGTGAATCACCTCATTGCACACTGATTTGAGATCAAACTTGTGTGGTTCAACTCAACCAATTCCATAAGTTTGCTGGATAAGTTACACTGAAGTCGTTTGGTTGAAAATGCTTCATATAGTTCTGTTAGACAAGGGCAGGCCAACGTGTCTGTCAGTGAAGGCAACACCTTCATGGGATGAGGTGTCCGCCCTCATAATGAAAGGCTGATTCAACCGCATCTACAAGATTGTTCTTCCAAGTAGCTAATGATCTAAAGGCAATACAGCCCTTCTGGTACAGTAGTAATGTCTCTGTGGGCCAGGAGATCTGGTTCAAGGTTTTGGCAAGAGGTGCAGCTCGGACAGGCAGAAAAATTTACTTTGTGCAGAGCAACTCTATGCCTCGAAGAATGGTGGAATTGGAGAAAATTCATTATTTCAAAAGGAAACACGCTGATTTAAAATTGGAGAAGTAGGCCATTTGGCCCCTTGAGCTAGCTCCACCATTCCATGAAATCATGTGTAATAATCTGCTTCCATGCTATTTTCCTGCACTATCCCATATCCTTCAGTGTATTTTGGAACTTTGAACTGACAAAGAATAGGAGTGGAGACAAATGCAGGTGCTGGAATCTAAGGAGACAAGCAGGAGGCTGGAAGAACACAGCAAGCCAAGGCAGCATCAGGTGGTGAAGTCCAAGTTCCACGTATAATCCTTCGTCAGGACTGTCCTGAAGAAGGGTTACACTTCTCCACATTGGCTTCTCCACCTTCTGATGCTGCCTGGCTTGCTGTGTCCTTCCAACCTCCTGCTTGAAGAGCAGGAGGAGACCATTCAGCAAGATAATGGCAGATTTGCTCATGGTCTCAACTCCATTTCCCCAAGTGTGCCACATACCCCTCTCCCGATAACTCGTGACTCACTTGCTTATCAAAAAACTAATGAACCAGCCTCCACTGCTTTCCAAGGAAGAGAATACCAACCACAAACAAACCACAAAGAGAACATTTTTTTTCTCACTGTCATCCTAAGTAAGAAGCCTCTAATTTTAAAACTGTCTCTTATTCTAGTCTCTCTCTGTTTAATGTCAAGAAGTCAATGTCGGGCTGCTTTCAGGCATTAGCATTTTCTCTGTCTCTGAGCCAAAGGTTCAACAAAATCGCTGTCTGGAAGATACAAATTTGATGAGCACCTAAGGGAAAGAAACTTTTAGAACTACAGAGGCTGAGGAACTAAATAGGAATGGATTAGGTTGCTGTACAGAGAGCTAGCTCCATTGCAATGACTCTCATTGAATTCAGGCAGACGTGGGTTTAAGTTCCATTCCTGAGACTTGGGCAAAGACTCCAGACTAAACACTGGCGCAATACTGAGGGAGAGGTGTACTGTTGGAAGTGCATTCTTCAAGTAAGATGTTAACCAGAAACACTCTGATCTCTCCAGTGTGTTTGACAAAGATCTCAGGACACTAAGCAAAGCAAGGTCATACCTTGGTCTACATATATTCCTGCCAACATGAAATAAAATACAGTCGGATTACCTGGTCATTTAACTCGAAGTATTTTGACGGATGCTGTGTGCAAACTGGCTCACGCACTTTTTACATGACAATGGTGCTTGCAGTTTTAAAAACGGTGCTGCATTAATACAAGTTTGCTTGCTTGTTCCCTCACAACCTGTCCCTTTGCATGAACCGGGTGAGCGAAATTGTGGGTGACAGGAGCATATAATGACATCTCTACTTGGATTTTTGGGCCAGCAACAAGACGTGGCTTGGGATAGAGACAATTTTCTGCAACTTAAATGTTTAAGTAGCTATTTGATAAGGATTTTCAAGTTGTAAAATGGCAGATATCATGGAGAGGCACTATTTCCCATACAAAAGAGAATTGTAGAATAATTAAATTACAACTGTTCAATCGTGAAATTACAAAATGGTAACTGGTGGAAGGGTGGTGGAAGCCTGGAACTTTCATTTACAAATGGTAGTTGATGCCCTATCAATTTTAAGTTTCAACTCCTGAACTCTTAGATTTTATTACACGAAGATTGTACAGGATGTGGGGCAATGCCACTACCTAGGTATATTCTTATTCAAAAGCCAAGCAGGTTCAAGGGTCTGGACAGTGTCCTCCTATTTTTGAGGGACTTGCGAATAGGACAGGACTCGCGAACCCTAATCATGGAATTGGTACTTCTTTCTCCCGATGACACCTCACATAACAAACTTCTCATAGTGGTTTGGAAAAACTATGGGCCAGAAATTTCTCCTGTCATATGGTCTCAGGCTTCCCAAAGCATCAGTCCACACAGACCAAACTCTCCTGTCATATGGTCTCAGGCTTCCCAAAGTATCAGTCCACACAGACCAAACTCTCCTGTCATATGGTCTCAGGCTTCCCAAAGCATCAGTCCACACAGACCAAACTCTCCTGTCATATGGTCTCAGGCTTGAACAAAGTTGTGCAACGGAGCAGTGCTTCCAGGAAATCTTCTGGAAAAGCCGAGGTTTTAGCCAAATGGTGTGCTTGACTCGTGGTGACACTGAACTGCAGAAATAGTATTTCTGAGTGAGTACGTTTACAGCTCTAGTTGGGTGAGCAATAGACAATGCCAGCTTTATGAGACTGGAGTTATTCCTGTGTTATGTATTGTTGTCATGATGTGTAGGAGCCGGTGTTGGACTGGGGTGGTTATAGTCCAACAGGTTTATTTGGAAACACTAGCTTTCAGAGTGCTGCTCCTTTGTCAGGTTGCTATGGATCCTGTTGAGGATTCGAACCTGGGTCCCCAGAACATTATCTGGGTGTCTGCATGAACAGTCCAATGATAATACCACTGAGCCACTGCATCCCAATTCCATTACATTGCTGCCTAACCACTGCTGCTAAACAGAGGACACACACTCATGGAACAACCCAATATGCCTCTCTTGACTGTCCCTTTGGTGAGAGCCAACACAGAAATGCCAACAGCACGTGGTGCTTTGTTCGGCAGGGGGAAGCTCACAGCCATCAGGAAAATGCATTTGGCCCTCTCATACAGCAGACAGGGAGGCAGTTCCACACATGTTCCTGCACCAATCCTTTGTTTCAACAATGAAATGGAATCAAATTGTTCTTTTTTTGGCCCCCAGTTATGTACTGGAGCATGCAGTGCTTTGTCACAGGGAGAGGCCAAGTCAGAAAACTGTACTTTTTGGAGATTGAACAGGCAAAGGTCTGTTTGAAGAAAGGAAAACACAATGCTTTGAAGTAAGACTATCAGGCCATTCTGGTTGCACAGTCATAGCATGGTATCATCCAACAGTCCATGAAACCTCTGCCAAATGTTTGGTAGCCCTCTCATTCGTGCCTTTAAAATGAGTGTACTCTTACTTTACACACATCAACTGCAGGGAATTCCAACTCTGCTTCCCAAAACCTGGTGCTCATTACAAAAAACCTCCAGTCTTCCATATCTCAAGTCTCTATTCATATCTGACCACCATCCCCAGTAACACACCCAAGGACTGATGGTCTACAGCCTCACTGACTTTGGCCTGAATGCAGGCACCTCCCAGAAGCGATCATTCCAAACTCTTCGCCATGACTTATCCTGGACAACTTTAGCACATTCCTGATCAAGAGCTTATGCTCAAAACATCGACTCTCCTGCTCCTTAATTGCTCTCTGCAAGGTAATGAAATGGGAACATCAACTGAGGAATGGAGAAAAGCAAAGCACCAGAGCAATTTAAATAGCCAATTCCCCATGTTATCTCCATGCTTTATCCAACAGAAAAAACAAATGATGTTGTCATGATCACACTGTTGTTTGACAGCTTACCACGTGTAAACGGATTGTAGCATTTCCTACATTGCAATAGTGCTTGTACTTCAACAGGACTTAACTGTGTCACCACATTTGACTTGTTTGTTTCGAAAATTGGTGAGTTATTTATGCAACATCTGTCATCCATGTTAATGTTTCAAAAGAAGTTTTATAAATGGACAATTTAAAAGAGCTCACTTATAATTACAAATTTCGTATAAAATTATGTCCTGGTACATTTGACCCGGTGGCCTTTGACCTGCGCACAGTACTGACAGGAAGGAAATTAAGCAAAATGCTATGTGCCTTTCAGACACAAAGGAGAACTATGACCAGAGGAGCTGGAGAGTTAAGGCAATCAGCACACAGAAGCCAAGTGCAACCAATCAGAAACAGGAGAGGGAACACAGAAAATTTCTTCCGAGCTGCAAAACTGTGCAAGGAAAACTCAAGGCACGAAAGAGCTGGGTGTTTTCGCTTGGTTTCATTGCTCAAACCTTTGAGTACACGAGTTGAGACATCATACTGAGGTTGTACAGGACATGGATGACGCCTCTTCTGGACTACTTTGTGCCCTTTTGATTGCCCCACTTTAGGAAGGATACTATTAAATTGGAGAGGGTTCAGAACAGATTTACCAAGATGTTGCCAGGAATGAAGGGCTTGAGTTATAACACAGGCTGTAAAGGCTGGGATGTTTTTCACTGGAGTGTATGAGATTGAGGAGTGACCATATAGAGGTTTATAAAATCCTGAGGGGCAGAGATAAGGTGAATAGCAAGGGTCTTTTCCCTCGGGTGGGGGAGTTCTGAACCGGGGGCATATCTTTAAAGGGAGAGGAAAAAACGTTTTAGAAAGGATACGAGGCGCACAAAGTGTGATTGGTGTGTGGAAATGAATTACCAAAGGAAGTGGTGAATGCAGAAACAGTCACAACATTTCAACAATATTTGGATCAAAACACAAGTAGGAACGATTTGGAAGGATATGGGCGAAACACAGGCATGTGGGACTAGTTTAGTTTGGGAACATGGTTGACTTGGACTAGTTGGACCGAAGGGTGCATTTACATGATATATGACTCCGTGACTCTAAGTGGTCAAATCCTATTCCGGCATCATGACCAAAGTCAGAGATAAGGGTGCCTTGCTAATGGTAATTGTACCAGTGAAATTTAAATGGTGAAAGCTATTGTCAGTTAAGGCTCATGTATCCTCTTGAATAAAGTGCAGCACTCTGTCGATCTGTATAGTTACATGATGCCATATTTGTGCATGGGGCAATGTGAGGGCTTGTGGTTGCACAAGACCCAGCTTTGTTCTGTGGACAACAGAATTTAAAGTGAAATTTGTCTTCTTGTTGGAAATATCCTTGACCTGCTAGTTCTGCAAATCTGAGTGTTGGTTCGAATTCTGTTTGAATTAATAGCGACACAAAGTGGAACCCTGTTGCCAATGTCTTCAATTGGGGGTGATTCAGTAAATTTGGTTAGGTTGATTTCCAATGCAGGGATTGTAACAATTGGCGATAAAATACTCATGAATCATGCAGATTTACCTATTCTAACACGAGAACTCGATTGTCTGTTTAGCCGTCTCTGGCATGCTTTTCATTCCAAATTCTGAGAAAATATTCTGACTTGATTTTTTTTCAACCAATGCATCAATTGTCTGCACTTCTCAATAAGGAGTTGGATTGGCATCTATCTGATTGTTATACTAATAATCCTCTCAGCATTACAAGACAACAGGTCTGCTTTGGCCCTGCATCCCCCTGATTAAATAGCCTGAATTCAAATAATTCATGAGTAGTACTGTATGGATATGTACACCCAGCCATTCCAGCACAAATTTTTGGCAAATACTGTAGTGCAGAACTGGATATGCTTTCTTTTAGATTAGATATAAAACCATCTGGACTCTCAGGTGGACCCATATATTAAAAAACAAGATGTCATGGAACTGTTACAAAGACAAGGGTGCTGGCAGTATATCCTTCATGCAGTCACCAAAGTCAGAAGTCACACAACACCAGGTGATAATCCAACAGCTTTAGCTGAAATCACAATGATGTGTTGGACTATGAGCTGGTATCATGTGAATTTGATTTTGTTCACCCCGGTCCAACACCATACCTCCACATCAGCCAGTGACCAATGCCTGTCCCTCAATCATCACCACCAGAACACAGATTATTTGGCCATTTCCACGTTTTCTTTGTGTGAGCTTGCTGTGTGTGAACAGTGAGTGTACACTTCAAAAAGCACTCGATTGGATGTAAAGCACTCTGGAAAGCACAAAGTTGTCAAAGACACCATGCAAATGCAGGCTCTTCCTTGCTTTAAACCATTCAGAGCAATACCTGTTTGCTCCAACTTAGTTTCCTGTCTACCAGCCAACTTTCTTTCCATGCTGTTGCATTTGCCCTCCTGCCGTCTGCCCGAGTTTCTCCAACTGGACTCCTGTGGGACATGTGATCACACACCTTCTGCAAGTTAACATGGCACGGTTTATTACATTCTCCCCCCCCGCCCAACTTCACCAACCCAACCAGGCAAATCTCCCAACAGACAATGAAAACACTCTCAAACACAACTTGCCTTCAACTGATTAACTCTTCCATTTCTAAATAAGCAGCAATTCCCTTTTAAATCTCATGCGGCTGCCACATTTGCTATTTAAAAAAAAAGCTTTTGGCTCTAATCAACGTCTCGAGCGGGCTGCTGACAAGTGAAAATATCAAACCAAGAATTTATCCAGTGTTGGCAGCTCTGTATAATGCAGACATTTTCAACAGTTTTAGCACAGGAAGCTCTAAGTTTTATTACAAACACAACCAAATATTCACTTGAGGGCCTAGATTTAGGCTGCATGACCTTGGCTGTGATGTCAAACACTGATTAATTCACTTGCAAGCATTTCCAATTGCTTCATGTGAGATAACTATGTTGTCTGCATCTGAGGAGAGACAATTTAGTCTGCAGTCCATTCTCGGATTTAGGAAGTGAGAAACCCTAGGCACAGTGCCCCAGACTCAGTCTAGGGAATGATTTCTGAAGGGTCATATGTTGCCACACCAGTGGGTAACTGCTCTGAGTGATATTGAACTTCAGCAGAAATAGAGAAGATATGACAATTGCGATTTATCTCGCACAAGGAATTTAAACATCCCATGACACTTCACAGAGAGGTGTGTAGTGAAACAAAAATTAACACCAAGCCACATGAGATATTTTGACAAACGACCAAATGTTTGATTGTCTAAGGAGCACATTTTAAACAGTATTTCCGAAAAAGAGGAGGAGGGGAAAAGAGGAGGAGATGTTTGGGAGTAGGGCCAGAAGTGATTTGGGGGAGTTCACCAGAGCTTTGGGATCAAAAGTGGATGAAAGCAGAGATACAAACCATGGGTCAGATCAATTAGCTGACCCACAAAGTCAAGAGATGGTAGACTGCTCATTTCTTTAAGCATTATAAAGTGTGAACAAGGTTACAGAAATAGGCAGGATAGAAGCCACAGAGGGATTTAAACACATGGATAAGAACTAATTGGCAAGACAGAGGACAAGGGGAATTGGAAGCAAATGGTGTTAGCAAACATATCTAAGATCTGCACAGCAGCCCAATGGGGCAAACTGACGCTTAAGTTGGACGATAATCATCAGCAACTGGCTATTCATCCAGCAGATGCATCACAGCCAAGCTCAAAGCAGCCCTCAACAGTGCTTATGAAAGCAGTGACAGGATGGAGATCAGAAACAGAGCTGACCTACTCGCTGGCCCAGGGATCCAACATAGTGCATTCTGAACCACCCATTCAGAGTTACTTGGCTGTCACAAGCAACATAATATGTAAGCTTTATGGGCCACATGATTCACTGCAGAAAAACAGTCCTTTCCTCACCTTCAGACACACATCAATGAGCACCTGTGTTTCCCAACTCCCTGGATGCTGGTACATAAGCTATAGAAAATTTTCTCTGACCTTCAGATTTCTGGCGAGACACTGCATCCAATAAATATGCAATCCTCATGTTAATTTTTTCTGAAAGAAAATGTTCCTGCTTCCGTGCAGTTGTCCTTAACACCTTAATCACCAAGTTCATTGGAAAGGCAGGTTTACAGGCAAACTTCCAAGTTCCTCCTGCACCTCTCTGGATTTATTCCCACAAATGTCTGAGGCTGTAGTTGCTTTTATGTTTCTTTTTTGCAGCCCACGAGTGCCATTATGCACAACAGAATGACCATACCACACTAAAAACACTGTGACAATTTTTGTTTTAAAAGCTAGTAACCATCACTATGCATGTAGCTAATGGAATATTTACAAGCAATGCTGAAAAATGTGTTGCTGGAAAAGCGCAGCAGGTCAGCCAGCATCCAAGGACCAGGAGAATCGATGTTTCGGGCATAAGCCCTTCTTCAGGAACGAGGAAGGTGTGCCAAGCGGGCTATGATAAAAGGTAGGGAGGAGGGACTTGGGGGAGGGGCGTTGGGAATGCGATAGGTGGAAGGAGGTTAAGGTGAGGGTGATAGGCCGGAGAGGGGGTGGGGTCAGAGAGGTCGGGAAGAAGATTGAAGGTCAAGAAGGCGGTGCTGAGTCTGAGGGTTGGGACTGAGAAAAGGTGGGGGGAGGGGAAATGAGGAAGCTGGAGAAATCTGCATTCATCCCTTCTGGTTGGAGGTTTCCTAGGCAGAAGATGAGGCGCTCTTCCTCCAGGCATCGTGTTACCATGGTCTGGCGATGGAAGAGGCCAAGGACCACCAACCCAACCTCCACTCCCAGCACTTTCTTTTGCAACCGTAAGAAATGCAAAACTTGCGCCCACACGTCCCCCCTCACTTCCCTCCAATGCCCCAAGGGATCCTTCCATATCCATCACAAATTCACCTGCATCTCCACACACATTTATTGCATCCACTGCATCCGACGTGGCCTCCTCTACATTGGGGAGACAGGCTGCCTACTTGCGGAACGTTTCAGAGAACACCTCTGGGACACTCACACCAACCAACCCAACCGCCCCGTGGCTCAACACTTCAACTCCCCCTCCCACTCTGCCAAGGACATGCAGGCCCTTGCCCTCCTCCATCGCCAGACCATGGCAACACGACGCCTGGAGGAAGAACGCCTCATCTTCCGCCGAGGAACCCTCCAACCACAAGGGATGAATGCAGATTTCTACAGCTTCCTCATTTCCCCTCCCCCCACCTTATC
>NC_057751.1:7197188-7259349 GCF_004010195.1 Chiloscyllium plagiosum
GGATGTTGCCTGACCTGCTGCGCTTTTCCAGCAACACATTTTTCAGCTCTGATCTCCAGCATCTGCAGTCCTCACCTTCTCCTATTTACAAGCAATGCAAGCCATCAAAGTTGAGGCAGCAGGGGGAGAATAGGGAGAGCAAAAAGGGATTGAATCAACATGGAGTTGGATGGGGAAATAAAGCACAGTGCCCCCTATAGTGTTCACCGCGTTCCAAAGGCATCAAGAGCATAGACAGACACGGTGTGCAATGAACATAACTGTGGAATGGGGGGGGGGCTGTACTTTATTCATGTAATCTGCCATTTGTTACAGACTGCCCAAATTCTATCAGTGTGTTCAGGAATCGTTATTTCTCCTCCCCCTTCCACAATGCAACAAGCATCTCAGGTGCTGTCTTTCTGGTCAGATAATATCTGAGGCGCCAGCCTGTCCTCTCAAGTGAGCACCAAAGAACCTGCGACCTGTTCCACAGATGAGCCCTCAAGTCCTGGCCAATATTTATCTCTCAACTCGCATTCTCGAAACTGGCTATCCAGTCACGGTCACAGTCCTGTTCATGGAAACTTGCCGAGAACACATCGCTTCACACGAGTTGGCCTCAAAACCAAGATATTCAATTGGCTGTAAGGCAGTACTGGACACTCAAAGGTCAGGGGAAAAATAATGCAATTAAAATGCAGCCTTTTTTTTCAAAGGACCAAGTTCAAACAAGGTCCCTCCACCCCTGATTATCAGTCATGCCACTCCAAGTGCAAAGTCACCAGAAATCCAGAGTTAGCAACCCACACATCACATAAGATAATGTGTAATGAAAAAAATATACAGTGACTTCAAAGAGCAACAACATCTTGCAATTATGTACTTCATTTAAAACAGTAGAATATCTCTGGATGCTTCAAAGGAGCGGAATCTGAGTGACACACTTAAGGAGATATATGAGGACAGCTGACCAAAAGCATGGCCAACTTTGTAAATGTTAAGCAAGTCTTAAAGAAGGAGAGACAAAGGGAGGATAAAGGAATGAGAGAGGGAATTCTAAAGCTGAAGGCATCGCCACAGAGAATCACTGACGTAAACTTACTGTCTTGAGAACTCTGTTCCAAGACACATGAAAAAAATCTGCCTTCAAACTGTGGGAGTTGTTTCATCAAATGCATTGTACAGCGCAGTAGGTCATAGGTTCAGTCTTGCCTCCTCCTACGAAGGATTAGTGGTCACTAAAGTTCAGTTGACAAACAATCTCAGTGTCCACCTACTGGAAGCAAGTGGCAGAGTGGGGAATGACAAGACCCCCGTTCGAAATTCTTAACCAATGATCTCGACCATGCCAAGAATTGGGTTCAGTGCCTCGAACCAACGCTCAGCAAATTTGCCTTCTAGCATAAAGCGAGGGATCTTTGGTCAATGCACGGGATATTTAGCTGTCTGCCTCTGTATATCACACAAAGATAGGAGGAAAAGATAACAAAGGCTGCAAGTCAAATTAGGAGCACTGGCAGGTACGAGTCACACACCTCCTGCCCCATTATGAAGCACATTGCCAAAATGTCACTATTTTATTTCCAGCAGATGCTGGAAATCTAAAATAAAAATAAACATTGGAGATACCCAACAGGTCAGGCAGCATCTGTGCAGAGATGAAAAAAGGCATTCCTATTTCAAGACTCAAATACAAGCTGAAAATGACGCTGCCCGTTAAATCCACAAGTTACAATTGAAGCTCTCCTTTTCAAAAGACTTGCAAGGAATTTCAAGTCAAGTGCAAAGAGCAGTTTTATCACTGTAGGAACTTAGGCTTTTCTCAGCGACCCAACTTAAATTTGGAAATGTTGAGTTCTCGCCATTATCCTCCTCTCTGCCTTATTTTCCCTATTAATGAAAGGGTTCCAATGGTGGGGTACAATCCCTTTTGTTAATCATCAATCACCACATCCTCAATTTCATTACATCATCAATGGCATTCGAACTGAAAAAGGACCACACCTCCACTGCTTCTGCAAATGAACTGCAGTTGTACCAGTTCTTTTGCTAATTCAGGCTACTCTTCCACAAGTTGAGCGTGACCTACAATCGAGAAACTGTGTCACCCTCGATTGGTTTCCCGCCATCTCGATTTGACAGATTGATATCTCACTGCAGTTTAATGTCACGGCTTCAGGCCTTCAAAACACCAGATAAATCAATGTCCTGGATTCAGAAATGTGCCAAATGAAATCCTGCAACCCTCTCCTGCAGACAGGAAAATGCAAAGATGCAAATCTGAAAGAAACCCAAAGATACTTGTCAAGCCGTACATGCCTTGCAGAACAAAAATGGTACAGGTTGTGTGTTTTGGAAAGAATTTGGGCTAAATCTGAAGGATAAACATAGCTACCCTCTGCTACTATTGTAAACACCTAGTCAATTGTGTTGATTGATGTGGCCTTGGGTTTTATTTTTGGAAACCATAAAAGCAACAATCTGCATTTGTATGGAAGATATAGAATGTAGGGAAATAGATGGTGACATCTTGAAAGTTTTCCATATTATAGAGGAGGAAGTGTTGAATGTCTTGAAATGCATAAAAATAGCAAAGTCCCCAGGACCTGATCAGGTGTACCCTCGAACTCTGTGGGTAGCTAGGGAAATCATTGCTGGGCCCCCGCTGAGATATTTGTATCATCAATAGTCACAGGTGAGGTGCCAGAAAACTGGAGATTGGCGAACATGGTGCCACTATTTAAGAAAGATGGTAAGGACAAGCCAGGGAATTGTGGACAGATAAGCCTGACGTCGGTGGTGGGCAAGTTGTTGGAGGCAATCCTGAGGGACAGGATGTATTTGGAAAAATGAGGACTGATGAGGGATAGTCAACATGGTTTTGTGCGTGGGAAATGATGTCTCACAAATTTGATTTTTTTTTAAGAAGTAACAAAGAGGATTGATGAAGACAGAGCAGTAGACATGATCTGTATGGACTTCAGTGAGGCGTTCGACAAGGTTCCCCATGGGAGTCTGGTTAGCAAGGTTAGATCTCATGGAGAACTAGCCATTTGGATACAGAACTGGCTCAAAAGGTAAATGACAGAGGGTGATGGTGGGGGGTTGTTTTTCAGATTGGAGGCCTGTGGCCAATGGAGTGCCACAAGGATCGGTGCTGAGTCCACTACTTTTCGTCATTTATGTAAATGATTTGAATGTGAGCATTAGAGGTACAGTTAGTAAGTTTGCAGATGACACCAAATTGGAGGTATAGTGGACAGTGAAGAAGGTTGCCTCAGATTACAACGGGATCTTGATCAGATGGGCCAATGGGCTGAGTGGCGGCAGATGGAGTTTAATTTAGATAAATGCGAGGTGATGCATTTTGGGAAAGCAAATCTTAGCAGGACTTATACACTTAATGGTCAGGTCCTAGGGAGTGTTGCTGAACAAAGAGACCTTGGAGTGCAGGTTCATAGCTCCTTGAAAATAGAATCACAGATAGATAGGACAGTGAAGGATGTTGTGAAACTTGAAAGGGCTCAGAAAAATTTGTAAGATGTTGCCAGGGTTGGAGGATTTGAGCTATAGGGAGAGGCTGAATGGGCTGGGGCTGTTTTCCCTGGAGCATTGGAGGCTGAGGGGTGACCTTATGTAGGTTTATAAAATCATGAGGGACATGGATAAGGTAAACAGACAAAGTGTTTTCCCTGGGGTCGGGTAGTCCAGAACTGGAGATCCTAGGTTTAGGGCGAGAGGGGAACGATATAAAAGATACCAAAGGGGCAACTTTTTCACGCAAAGAGTGGTACGTGTAGGAATGAGCTGCCAGAGGAAGTGGTGGAGGCTAGTACAATTGCAACATTTAAAAGGCATCTGGATGGGAATGTGAATAGGAAGTGTTTGGAGGGATATGATTAGATTAGATTCCCTACAATGTGGCAACAGGCGCTTCGGCCCAACAAGTCCACACCGACCCTCCACCCAGACCCATTCCCCTACATTTACCCCTGACAAATGCACCTAACATAATGGGCAATTTAGCATGGCCAAGTCAACTAACTTGCACATCTTTGGACTGTAGGAGGAAACCAGAGCACCCGGAAGAAACCCACACAGGGAGAATGTGCAAACTCCACACAGACAGTTATCTGAGGCGGGAACTGAATCTGGGTTCCTGGCGCTGTGAGGCAGCAGTGCTAACCACTGAGCCACCATGCTGCCATGCTAGCAGGTGGGACTAGATTTGGTTGGCATATCTGGTCGGCATGGACAAGTTGGATCGAAGGGTCCACTTCCGTGCTGTACATCTATGTGGCAGCTTTCAAATAGGAAAACATTCCCAACTGTCTTTGCAGGAACCCTAAATTATAGAATTGTGAGGGCAGAGTCAGAAATGGAGATATGGGACTAAAAGTTAGGTCAACGAGGTGGATTTTAAGCAATGTCGTGAAGGTGAAGAAAGAGAGACAAAGAGAGAGCAGATGGGAGAGGTATTTCCAGAGATGAAGGCCTTGGATGACGGAAACACGCCACTAATGAAAATCAGGGATGCCCGAGAATTGGATGGGTGGAGGATATTATGGAAGATGGTGGAGCAATAGCATATTAAACTCAGGAGAAGCAATAGAACAAAATATGTGTGTGGATAACTGAAGGAAGATTCGTTGAATGTTTACTGCAGTCCATGCGACAGTCACGTTGTTGCCTTTTCATGCTGAACATAGAACTCATGTGACCCCTGCTCATATTTTCTGTTCCCCAGCTATGCTGCAAACGAGAGATCAAGTTGAAACCCCACATCTGTGCATCCCACACCAAGCACTGCATCTACTCCAGGTGACTGGAGATGATCATTTCTCATGAGGCCTTATGTAAAGATGTGCAGACCTTGGAGAGAATTTTTTTTCTTTATTCATTCACTGAGTGAGGGTGCCACTGGCTAAGCAGCGTTTATTGTCCATCCCTAATTGCCAAAAAGGCTGTGGGTCTCGAGTCACCTGTTGGTCAGGCCTGTCGGTGAGGATGGCAGTTTCCTTCCCAAAAGAACACTAGTAAACCAGATGGGTTTTTCCGACAATCGACAATGGACTCTGGTCATCATGAGACTCTTATATCCAGATTACTTTCTTCAAATTCAGAATCCACCCTCGGCTGTGGTGGGATTCAAACTGGGGCTCCCCAAATATGATCTGGCTCTCTGGATTAACAGTCCATCCATACCACTGTGCCATCACCTCCCCAAATCAATCATAGCTCACTGGACTATTGCTAGGATGATGCTTTGTCCTCCCAAAGAAAATAAGCAAAACTAGCCCGACATTCCATAGGGTTACGGATGTGAACACGAAAATATTTCAGTCATCCAAATGAGACAGGTGGAGGAACAGGTTCAAAGGGCCATATGACCCCCTGTTGCCCCTCTTTCTTGTTATGTTGAAAACAAATCACAGGTACTTGCACCATACTGTTAAATTGACAAACTGTAAAACGTGGCTTACCTGATGGTGGGGCAGCCAGTTGCTGTTGCCATCTGTCCTCAACGGGTTCTCTTCCATCCACGGTTTCGAAGCGAATGCCGGGCGGCCCCTGTTCAGTTTTGGAGGCACCATCATGTGACTGGAATAGGACCTCTTGGAGGAGCAGGAAGGAATGGAGTTTGAGATGCCCATTACTCCAGTTGACCTTCTCAGTCCCCTCCCGCAGTTATTGCTGACACTGCCCCAGCCGCCACTCCCTCCTCCGGTCGGCTGTTGGTGGCTGCCCCAGTTCAGAGCCCTGAAGGTCTGCTGCTGCTGCTGCAGGCTGTAGCTGTTCCTTTGGGAGGCGGAAGAGGTGGTGTTGGTGCCTTGGTGAGGGTGGTGTCCTAGAGGCGATCTCCTGTGCTGCTGCGCCAGCCCCATCTGCTGCACCGAGGGGAAAGTCCCTCCAAAGAGGGGCCCCAGGTGCACCATCTTGGGTAGCAACATGGCAGTTGGCAGGACTCCTTGCTGGAGTAGGCTTTCCTCACCGGCCTGGCTCGTGGACCATCCCAGAGCGTTGAGTGTCGAAGTGCTGCCTCCTTGCTCTTGCAGAACCAAGCCGGCCGGGGCAGGCGGGCAGTCGAGCTGGGAGGAGGAGGAGGTGGACCCATCGCCGCAATTGACCTCAGAACTTTTCAAGGACTCCAGGTTTTGCTCCAGATAGGGGCAGCAAACTGGTTGCCTTTTAGTGTCATTCTGGAGCATGTCTGGATTGGCAAAGGAAGGGTGGTGGGGGGGAGGAGGAAGGGGATGGGAGGGGGAGGTTTTTTTTTTGCCTTTCTCTCAACCCCCCCCCTCTCTGTCTCTCTCTTGCTTCAGGAGGGGGTGCAGAGGAAATAACAGTTGGCAGAAAGTCAGTGCAGTTCGTGGCGTGGGACGTCGATCTCAGCTTTGCCCTGCCCAGCGCAGCGATGTTGTTAACAGCTGAGTCGCCCCAGTCTCCCAACTAGAAAATGCACATCAAAGAGGGAAGGGGGTGGAAAAAGGGATGATAGATAAATAAATAAATAAATATATAAATAAATAAATCGAACGCGTCCGTACCAGCCAATGCAACGAAAACGAAAGCACAGACACACCGCCACAGAAAGGCGATCACCACCAGTTTTGTTTTTGTGTGTGTTACGTGAGTGCTTTTTTCTCTCCCCCCTTCCCACTGCCTCCTCCTCAGTTCCTCATCGATCGCGTCAAAATGGAATAAGCAAGATCACAAGATGATGTTTAATGACCTGCTCATCGCCTCTTTACTCCGGAACTGAAGCTCTGACACTCCGAAGCATTCTGGTTGCTCTGGATTTTTTCTGTCTGTGTGTGTGTGTGTGTTTTTTCCAGTCCTGCACCTGACCTGCGCAGGGCAATTTTGGCCCCAGTTTCCACTTTGCGGCAATAAGAGACACCCAATTCCGTCTTGTTTCTGACCCCACCTCCGAGCCCAGCCTTTCTCCCTCCCCTTTATAATTTCATTGCAATTTCTCCTTCACCCCACCTTTCCTTTCCTAAATGCTTTCCCGATTGGTGCTTTGAACCGAATGTTTTAAGAAACATAAATGGGTCGAGGGCGGATTATTTTTATTTTTTTGGGGGGGGGTGGTTTTGTTCCCCTGTCCAAATCCCACAGTCTCTCATGGGCTGGCAGCTGTCATTATTGTGAGTCGGGGGAGGTCTTTTTTTGCAAGGACGCGTGGAATCTGAAACATCTCGTCTCCCGAGCGTGCAGCGCAGGCCATTCGGCCCACTACACCGATGCTGCCGCGCCTTCCTCCACTCGCTGGAGTTGCTCCCATTTGCTCAGCAAAAGTGCAACTTTTTTGGCCGGTGTTGCGAACGCCAAGTGTAAGCAGAGGGTGCTGGAAATACTCAGCCCCCCCCTCCCCTGCGGTGCAGCCTGACCGGCTGAGCATTCCAAGTGTTTTCTGGCTTGTTCCCTTTCAACGTGACCTTCAGTCGATCTGTTGTTTTTGTTTCCCCCCCCCCCCTTCTTGCCTGCCCTCGCCTCGCCTCTTTGCAAAACTTTCTCCCTCAAATGCGTCATTCATTCACCTTAACCGCTCCCTGTTCCGCATTCTCAGAGCAGTTTGTCTTTATTTTTTGCAAAAAAACGAACAATTTGTGTTTATTTTTAGTTTCCCCCGACCCACTGTGTGACACAAGGCTACGTTCTATCATTTGTTGCAGTCATGCATTCACCTCTGGAAGATGCACAAAGTTGCAGTTTTGTTTTTGACACAAATAGCAACGTAAGGTGCTGGTGAAACGGACCCCCACCACACACACACCCGAACACCCATGCAAATTCTCAAGCAGAGTACAATGCAGGATTGGAGGAAAATGTGCGGAATCGTGCTGTCATGGCCTTCATTATTTCCTATAGATGGATGAATTTGGAAACTTGTAGTTTGCAGGTGGCAGTTGTGGTTAGATTACAATCGAGGTGTGATATGGAGTTGCAAACAATGCGGGTGTTGGGGCGGGGGAGAGGGTAAGAAAGCAAACCAGAGAAGGGAAGAAACGCAAGTGCCCCGATAGAATTTTTTAATGGCATTCACTCAAGGAGTGGCTATTGGGGGGTGGGATGCCAGGGTGATAATGTGCTAAAGGCAGGTCGATGACGTGCTGTCCAAGGTCCAACAGGTTGTCATCAACTAATTTGCGTGACCAGTGCCAGCAGTTTCCTGTCACATTTAAACATTGTCCCTCTGCTGCACCAGTGCAAGATAATGGTTGAATCCTAATGTTCCTGGCCTCGATTTTGATCTCCTCCCACTGTTCCACCTCCTCCTCTGAAACTATCCATGAGCTCCAATTCTTCCTTCGCGTTTGGTCACATTATTTTTACAAAAAAATACCCACAAATGAAGGTGAGCTGCTGAATTTTGAAAAGTGGTTGTCCTGCAGATTCTCTGGAACAAGAACTCCTCACTCCTACAACAGCTTCTGGGAGTTGTAGTGTTTGTGTGCTGACATAAGGGAAGTGACAGAAGCATTTTGCAAACTACAGCTCCCAGAATCCAGCTCTCCAACACCAGGGTTACCATGCAGTTCCCGAAATTAGTGTACGTAATCATTCCCAGCCTCCGCCTTATTTGGCACTCTGCCTTCTGAAGGACCATTGTGTTTTCTGCCTGCTGTTCAATGTGAAACACTGAGTTGAAAATGACAGCAAAGACAGTCTGCACAGAGTGAGACCGCCAATATTTGCAATATATTTGGAATTTTTTCATCCCACATTGGCCATTGTTCCTTGATTGGATGTCTCTCTTGAAGGGACTGACACTTGCTCATTTCTAAAAATCACACAACACCAGGTTATAGTCCAACAGGTTTAATTGGAAGCACAGCTCCGAAAGCTGGTGTTGTGTGATTTTTAACTTTGTACACCCCAGTCCAACACCGGCATTTCCAAATCATTGCTCATTTCTAGTTGCTTAGCCCCTTTTCTTACAATCAGCTGTATCTCTTCATGAAGACATATCCCTGTGTATCTAAGGTTGATAATCAATGTGAAATATTGTAGAAAAATTGCAAGACAAAATTCTACTATTTCATCAATTACAAATGTTGACACCATGCGAATCAAGGGCAAGATGTCTTACAAACCCACCCCCCCCCCAAAGATTCATATCAGTGTGTTTTGGAAGCTATTTCCACGTCGACAAGAAGTCTGGCTGTGACCATCTTTGCAAAAGCCCTGTCTGTGACTCTGCCTTAACTGTTCCGTAACTGCTGAAACCATCATCTTTGCCCTCACTCCTCCAAGACTTGATCATTCCAATGCACTCCTGGCCATGCTGCTATATTCTACACATAAAACCTTGTTGTCATCCAAGTTTCTGAAGGCTAACTCTGACAAAGTCCCATTGATTTTATTGGTCAGAGCATTGAGTATAGCAGTTCGAAAGTCATATTGCAGCTGTACAGGACATTGGTTAGACCCCATTTGGAATACTGCATTCAATTCTGGTCTCCCTGCTATGGGAAGGATGTTATGAAACTTGAAAGGATTCAGAAAATACTTACGAAGATGTTGCAGGGGTTGGAGGGTTTAAGGTATAGGGAGAGCTTGATTAGGCTGGGGTACTTTTCCCTGGAGCGTTGGAGGCCAAGGCTATTGATTTCTATCGATTTATAAAATCATGAGGGACATGGATAAGGTGAATAGCCAAGGTCTTTTTTCCCAGGATAGGGTGTCCAAAACTGGAGGGTATAGGTGAGATGGGAAAGATTTAAAAGAGACCTCAGGGACAACATTTTTGTGCTGAGGCTAGTGTTTGCAGATACATTCTATTTTGTTCTAAAAAGCACACGATCTGCTTGCAGTCAGTCCATGTGGCATTTTATAAATTATTACTTTGGAAATAGAACCAGTTTGACTCAAGTTTGGGATACAGACAGACTGTAACCTCACACCTTTAACACATTGTCTGAGTTGAGATGTCACTTTTTTTAATAGTGATAAAACCTTAAGCGGTCTCAGGAATGTGACTTGAAAGATATTCTGGGATTTACATATTAATCAATCGGAACCTACAAACCCATTCTAAGTGATTAAATACTTAACAGCAATCTAGATTTATTCAATACATTGCATCAGTTGAATGACACTTGGATTTTAAATGATAAATTCTATGTCCTATGATCCTGCCTCATTAGCTACCTGACGAAGGAGCAGTGCTCCAAAAGCTTGTACTTTCAAATAAACCTGTTGTACTGTAAACTGATATGTGATTTTTATCAGTGTATGGAATGAGCTGTCAGAGGAGGTGGTAGAGCTTGGTACAATTACAACATTTAAAAGGTATATGGATGGGCACATGAAGAGGAAGAGTTTAGCGGGGTCTAGATTAGTTTAGGATATCTGGTCGAGTTGGACCGAAGGGTCTTTTCCTGTGCTGTACATCTCTTTGACTCTCAGTGATGTTTGCTGCAAGAAGTAATGTTTACAGAGCAAAAGCGGAGTGGGCAAGTATCAAAGGAGCAGATTAAGAAGCTGACCTGCGCTGAGACCAGCAGCAGAAAGAAATCATGAACTATAATGTGATACAAGTCCAGGAAAGGAACAGTTTCATGAATCAGAATGGTGAATATTTGTTGTCTTTAAATCAAGTAACTCAGTTTGTGTTTAGCTCTCATTTTTTCTTAAAAGCCTTGTCAAATGTCAAGTTGATACAGTTTTTAAGCAGTTATCATAAACTATGAAGTACAGGGAGTATAGCATAATTAATTGAAAAAATATGATAATGCTAATATGTACAGATGTTGTGTTACTGAACATGAAGCGAATGCATCTTTAGGAAGTATTTGTAGCTCGAGCAGTTTCAAATCTAAGTTGAGGAGCCAGAGTGTGAGTTGGACATATCGAACAATATTAGAGAGGAGGAAGGCTACCTGGAACGTTGCAACAGGAGCCAGTCACACCGTTCAGACTTAGTAATTCAAAATTAAATTTCGAGTCTGATCAATGATTGGAGGGTGTGACTGCGGGTGAGGTTGGCATAGGGCCTCCAGGGATCATTTGAGGAGACTTGCCTTGGCAGTGCTACAACAGTTATAATTTTCCTGCATGCTGTGTGAACAAGCGAGAGGACTACAGGGAATATGGATAAACTTACCAGAGCATCATGATACAGGGAGCCATTTGAGCAAGGGGGGAGGGGAAGGAAATAGTAGAGGGACAGTGTAATTAGGGAGATAGATACTGTTCCCTGTTGGGTATGAACTTATGGGATTATGAAATGATCATATAGGATGATGAAGACATGGTTCCAAGATCAACATGGAGTCGCAGAGTCAGAGTCATATGCACAGAAACAGACTCTTTGGTCCAACCAGATTCTGGATCAGTGGTGCTGGAAGAGCACAGCAATTCAGGCAGCATCCAACGAGCAGCAAAATCGACGTTTCGGGCAAAAGCCCTTCATCAGGAATAAAGGCAGAGAGCCTGAAGCGTGGAGAGATAAGCTAGGGGAGGGTGGGGCGAGGGAGGGCGGAAGATGAGGTGTTCTTCCTCCAGGCGTCTGGTGGTGAGGGAGCGGCGGTGAAGGAGGCCCAGGACCTCCATGTCCTCGGCAGAGTGAGAGGGGGAGTTGAAATGTTGGGCCATGGGGCGGTTTGGTTGATTGGTGCGGGTGTCTCGGAGATGTTCCCTAAAGCGCTCTGCTAGGAGGCGCCCCAACCAGTTCATGCCGAACATAATCTGAAACTAAACTAGTCCCACCTGCCTGCTCTTGGCCCACATCCCTTCAAACCATCTCATTCATGTAATTATCCAATAATCTTTAAAATGTTGTAATTATACCCATATGCATCACTTTCTCAGGAAGTTCATTACACACACGAACCACCCTCTGTGTAAAAACATTGCCTCTCATGTCTTTATAAATCTCTCTCCTTTCACCTAAAAATGAGCCCCCGAGTCTTGAAATTCCCCTCCCAGGGAAAAGACAACTACCATAAATCCTATCTATACTCCTTATGATTTTATAAACCTCGATGAGGTGATCTCTCAACCTTATGCTCCAATGAGACAAATCCCAGCTGATCCAGCCTTTCTTTTTAACTCAAACCTACTATACCCAGCAACACGCTGGTAAATCTAATTAAGAGTATGGAACATTCTGAAAGGAGAGGCAAGAAAGGAACAGTGCTGAGGTAGTTTTGTGAGTATGAAAAGGAATAAGGTCAATCGCAAGAGATGATCTTGGATCCAAAGAGCTTCTAGAAAAGACTGGCCATAACCTGGTGAAATTTAGCATTCAGTTTGAGAGGAAGGAATTTGGATTGGAAACAACAGTGCTAACCTTAAATAAGGGTCATTACCAGAGCAGAATGAGGGCAGAGCTGGCTGGAGTAGATTGAGGCAGGAGTTTAGCTGCGAAGACAGTTGACGAATGTCGGCAGACTTTTAATAGTTTATGATAAATAACAAAAAAACATATCCCAGTGAGAAATAAGGATTCTTGGATGGGGATAAACTCACTCAAGATAGCATTTTAAAAAAAAAACAAAAAAAGAGGCAAAGATTACAGAAAAGCCAGAGGATTGTCAACTTTTTTTCTGAAATGACCAACATAAAAAGACAGAGAAAATAAAGTTTGAGGGTAAATTGGCAAGTATTCTCAAAATGGACTGTGTGAGTTTTCTGAAATCTGAAAAAATGGAAGTAAACATAGGCCCCTTCCAGAATGAAGCTGTGAAAAAAATAATGGGGAAGCAAAAAAAATGGCATAATGTCTAAATAACTACTCAGCAATGGTCTTGACAATAGAAGACACTAAAATGATTCCAAAAATATCAAAAAAAAATCAAGGACCAAACGTGGAGAGGAAATAAATATAATAACAATCAAAAAAGAAAAATTACTTGGGAAACTAAACTGATTAAAGGCTGATAAATGCCTTCGACCTGATAGTTTGCATCATGGGATATTAAAGTAATTCCTTATGGATATAGTTGATGCAAAGGCAGTAATCATCCAAGCAACCTTAGATGCTGGAAAAATCCCAGAGAATTGGAAAACTGCCAAGATAGCATCTGTATTCAAATAGGAAAACATGGAAACAATAGGTTATGTTAGTTCAGGTAGCTGAACATGTGTCATTGGTAAAGTATTAGAGTCTATCATAAAGGATGTAATCGCAGAGCATTTTGAAACACGTAATATCATCCAGTCAGGATACCCTTACGAAGGTGAAATCATGACTTACAAATTTACTGTAATTCTTTGAGGAGTTAAAAAGCAGAATAGGTAAAAGGCAACCAGTGCAAATTGAATATAATGTGGGAAAATGCACTTGGGCGTGATAAAAATAGGAGGTGAATAGTAATTAAATTGGGCAAGAATGTAGAAGCCACAGCATAACATTTTGGCCTCCTCATGCATTTCAGAAGGTAATAGACAAAGTCAACGGAATGTTGGCCTTCATTTCAAAGGAAATGGAATATAAAAATATGGATGTCTTGCTTAAAGATATACTAGGCACAACTCAGAGCATACTTAGAGTCATACTTATAATATTATGAACAGATTTGGTTCCTTTTTCTAAAGGAATATATTTGAGGTAATCTAGAGAGGGTTCATAAGACTAATTTTGGGCATGGATGAATTTTCTTTTGAGGCGGTTGACTGTATGCTTTGGCATTTAGAAGATTGCAAATTTTGGAAGAAACCTTACTGAAACATAAAATAGAGAAAGCGAGGACCACAGATGCTGGAGCTTAGAGTCGAGAGTGTGGTGCTCTGCCAGCACTACACTCTCGGCTCTGAAACTTGAAGTATTCTTAGGTAACTGAACAGAGTCAATCTGAAGATATTATTGGACCAGAGGGTATAATCTCAGATTATGGGATCATCCAATTATGATGGAAATGAGAAGGAATCACTTCTCTCAGAAGGGAGTGAATTCTCTCAGAAATTCTTGCCTGTCAAAGGCTGCAGAGGATATATTTTTAAATATGTTCAAGGCTGGCACAAACACCCAAACGCTGTGAGCTGCATTGCAAATATCAAGCTTTTGTTCCCTAGGCTTGCGAAGTGATTACTACACAAAGGTTGGCTTTGAGTGAAGACCGGATCCATCTCAGACAGAATGCCCAATGTATTTCAATGGCTTGCTGATAATTGGAAAGCAGGTACTTGGGCAAGATGCCAGCAGCCATCAAACCCTACCGTCATAGCTTGCATTCAGATGACATCTCCTGGTCTGCTGAAAGGAAAAAATTGGTATGTACGTGTGTGTGACATCTTTATCATGCCAAGGATACCATTCTTGAAAAATACTTAGTTCTGTCTTATTGTCTGTAAATGAACAGGCTGACCCTGAAATGCATAAATTTGAGTGACACTGCACTTCTGAACAGATTCCACCTTTGTCAACAATCTGTATTGCACAATGAGTCATTCAAAAGCAGAGAAGGTTCCAAATCTTACAGCTGGGCATGTGTGGGTGTGTGTTTTATAAGTCCTGAGGCGAAGAAAGCTTCTGTATTGTGTGGAGAGTCTGACATACCTACTGCTATGATGGTCTTACCTTGTAGTTTTAAACAACACACAAAAATTGCCCCACAGAGCCCTTAGAAAAGTGGTAGTTATAGAAAATTGGCAGGCTAATAAAGTGTCTTAGCTGGAAATGTGTTGCTGGAAAAGCACAGCAGGTCAGGCAGCATCCAGGGAACAGGAGAATCGACGTTTCGGGCATAAGCCCTTCTTCAGGAATGGAGAAAGTTTGTCCAGCAGGCTAAGATAAAAGGTAGGGAGGAGGGACTTGGGGGAGGGGCGTCGGAAATGTGATAGGTGGAAAGAGGTCAAGGTGAGGGTGATAGGTCAGACTGGGGTGGGGGCGGAGAGGTCGGGAAGAAGATTGCAGGTTAGGAAGGCGGTGCTGAATTCGATGGATTTGACTGAGACAAGAGGGGGGGAGGGGAAATGAGGAAACTGGTGAAACCCGAGTTCATCCCTTGTGGTTGGAGGATTCCTAGGCGGAAGATGAGGCGCTCTCCCCCCAACCGTCGTGTTGTTGTGGTCTGGCGATGGAGGAGCCCAAAGACCTGCATATCCTTGGTGGAGAGGGAGGGGGAATTGAAATGTTGAGCCACAGGGTGATTGGGTTGGTTGGTCGCAGGGGAAGGTGCGGGGAGTGGAGGTTGGGTTGGTGGGGGGTGTGGATCTGACGAGGGAGTCACGGTGGGAGTGGTCTTTACGGAATGCTGATAGGGGAGGGGAGGGAGATATATCCTTGGTGGTGGGGTCCGTTTGGAGGTAGCGGAAATGACGGCGGATGATACGCTGTACATGGAGATTGGTGGGGTGGTAGGTAAAGTGTCTTACCCCTGTCTTGGTTGGAAAAATTCGGAAATGGTGAGTGCTACTCAGTCAAGAGTCCTCTCTCTTGCCTCTGTCTTTGGTTCCATTGTGCCTCAAAATGAACGAGACAAGTTCATCATCCATCCAAGTGCAAAGCGCAACTTCAAGAACAGCAAAGAGGATTTGAGGAAGGAATGGGTGATGCCAAACACACTCAAGATGTGAAAAACCAAATGTTGTGTTTCTGCAATTGCGAACAGCTCTCTGCTGAACAAAGCAATGGGGAAATATTTGAAGATGAATCGATAAAGATCCACAAAAACAGCTGAAACTAATTTGAGACTGCCTTATTCAACACTTATTGAAAGATGCCCACGCAGAAATGCTAAACATCAACATCCTGACTCAAATTTGGAATAAGAACAGTACAGAATATCATTATAATAACCTCGAATTTGCATTTCAGCAGATTCTTGAGGCAAAGTCAGAGTATCCTGTATATTTAAGTCAGAAATACAAATTATTGAGAGTATGCATAAAAATAGAGCCACAGTAGAATATTAGTCATAGTCTTTTTGAAGGAGAATCCAAGCCGAGGAGTAAAGGTCAAATGGTACAATTTCTCAAAGCCAAGACCCTGCCACCTCTCAGAATAATCCTTTTAATACCTCTCAAAACCCACGTTCACATTCTAGTCAGTGTCTGGTTCTCTTACGGTGGAGTTAGATATGCACAACTTTGGACAGCAAAAGACAATTGGTTCTCTTTAGCCCGTCGTGCGAAGTTGCCTCCCCATCACACTCCAAGTCGTACACTGTTCCAAGGACATTTTCCAGCCTTTGGGGAGAAGTATAAAGAAATAGCTCCTCCTAAGAAATCGAAATTCATCCAGAAGATGCAATCAACATAACTCTGTTTTCTCAGCGGTTATCTCTGCACTAGCCAGAAATCTATCCAGTTCTTGCGTGAAGGAGTTGAGCCCTTTTGGTGCAGCTGCAGAAACCTGTTTCACAATTCCTGTCATTTCTGCAAAAAGAACCATCTCCTGAGCTCAGATCTCAGAAAGACTTATGAAATTCTAACAGGATGAAACAGGGTAGATGCAAGGAGTATGTTCTGATGGCATGTGCGCCCAGAACCAGGGGTCACAGTCTGAGGATTCTGGGTGGACCATTTAGGAAGGAGATGGTGAGCCTGTGGAATTCATGACGACAGGAAGTAGTTGCTGCCAAAACATTGAATGTATTCAGGAAGTGGCTAGATATAGCACTTGGGGCGAATGGGACCAAAGGTTGTGGGGAGAAAGCAGGATTAGGCAATTGATTTGGACAATCAGCCATGATAGTAATGAATAGTGGAGCAGGCTCAAAGGGTTGAATGGCCTCCTCCTGCTCCTATCTTCTGTGTTTCCATAGGACTTGATCCATCCTTCAATCCCTCACTGAAACAAAACTATTGGTCAGAAATGTAAAAGTTGCCACTACATATTGTGAAGATGCAACACTTAATGCACAGTACAAATTATAATCAATCTTACCTTAATCTCAGTTTGTAAGTATACAATTGTCTGCAAAACAAAACCTTCCAATTATGAGAGCTTAATTTAGGAGCCTGTACCTTCAAACGTGTTCAGGGGAGAAAACTGTCCTCTGGAAGAATCAATAAAATAGCAGCTGCTTTAAAATGTATGTCGCAGGTTAACAGCTAATTTCTTCTGATATCTCCCAATTATCAAGCCATGTTCACACACGACAGAAGAGTTGCCAGAGAGGAAGATATCTAAAGAACTAACCCTTAACAGGACACGAAACAGCAAGAATGAGGAAACACATTTCTAACAAATAAATGATAAATATGTCTGGCCAGACCATCTGTATTTGCGTAAAGAGTAAATGAACAGAAAAAAAAGTTGCTTCACAAGCAATTCAGTACTTCTGAAGTCTTGTCCCTGGTATGTTGTAGGAAAATGGCAGTCAATTTGCACACAACAAAGATTCCTCAAACAGCACTGCACTGCGATTAAAGCCAGACAATCTGATTCTTGTGATTTTGTTTGAGCAATAAATATTGGTCAATGGAATAATTCTCCACCCTTTTTCAAAATAGAACCATGGGACCTTTCATGTTCACCTGACATTGCCTGTTTTAACATGTCATTTGGAAGACAGCACCGAGATTTTTATGCTCAAAACTGTGATAGAAAAAGAGGGGTAGCAGAGAATGACTACTCCTTCGTAACTCTCAATCTTCAGCAAACAGTCTGTGCAAGAGG
Organism: Chiloscyllium plagiosum; assembly: GCF_004010195.1. Classification (NCBI taxonomy): domain Eukaryota; kingdom Metazoa; phylum Chordata; class Chondrichthyes; order Orectolobiformes; family Hemiscylliidae; genus Chiloscyllium; species Chiloscyllium plagiosum. The sequence continues at coordinate 7,214,746 of NC_057751.1, forward strand.
ATAAAGGTGAACAAACAGATTTCTGATCACTTTTTATTGATGATCACGATAAGGCCCATTGATTTGCAATGAGTGAATTAGTTACATTAAATTTTGTTTTGTATGAGATTCCAATCCCTTTTTGTCACAATTATTTCGCATGATTCTTAGTTGAAAAACTGGAAAATTGCATTACAAGTTGCTCCTGAAATGCAGCATAACAACATGCAATTCTGACCAATCACTCTCTGCAGCTGTTTTAGGCTCCACCCAAGCCTTCACGTTCCTGAATTCCTTGAACTCCATCAGCATATCATATTCCTTTCTCTTGTGTTTGTCTAGCTCCTATGCAAATGCATCAGCACTATTCATCTCAACTACTCCCTCTGATAGCCTATTCCAGATTTTCGCACTCGGGCCAAACAACTTGCCCCTAAATTCCTATTCGTGATGACCTTACACTTGTGACCTCCACTTTCAGATTCATGTTAGATTTCTCTCCGCCCATCTGCTTCCTGACGTTTCAAAGTTTCTGCCTGTCAATGCAAAGCAAATTAATCATAGAATTTAAGGTTTGAGAGAGAGAGGGATGAAGGAAGAGAAGGGCAAATAGCACAGTCATATCAGGTGCAGATACAGGAATGGAGATGAAAAGAAAGAATGGATTCAGAGACAGAAAAAAAGGCACAAAAGCTAAGTTAAAAAAATCCATCTCAGCTTACCTTTTACTGTCTATGATTAGTGCATGTGTAACACTTACACACTATTCATTTACTCACAACCTCAGGCCGAAATGTGGAGAGCAAGTTAAACCAGCACACTACATTCGCCATCAGGATGAGAATCCCAAGTTTTTGGAAGTATGTTGAATTTTGGCTGAATGGCTGGATAAACAACACTGAATCATTGTGCAAGGCAGATGACCAAAATTTGGAGGTGCTGAATCTCTGCAGGTGCGGCCAAACACTGTTAGAAAATGTAATTTTCTCTCTGCGACATATATCAGTTTTGAAATGAAGTATAACTAAATGCAAAGAGGGTCTCATACCAGTTCGAGACTCCAGACTCAAGATAGAGTCATAGAGATGTCCAGCATGGAAACAGACCCTTTGGTCCAACCTGTCCATGCCGACCAGATATTCCAACCCCATCTAGTCCCACCTGCCAGCACCAACGTGCTGTTCCACTGTGGTTAAGCACTTAAGACTGGAATGTTTGAACTTTCAGCTTCATTTTCCATTTAAGACTAAGATCTGCAACACGTAGCTTTTAACCTTATTTTGTATGTTTTGCACTATACTATAATTACTGCTATGTTTATCTTTTAATTTTGTTCTTTCTTTCGACTTTGTTCTTAAGAGTCTGTACCTAGATACTTAAGCTGAAGATGGCACCATGTTTAGATTAGATTAGATTACTTACAGTGTGGAAACAGGCCCTTCGGCCCAGCAAGTCCACACCGACCCGCCGAAGCGTAACCCACCCAGACCCATTCTCTTACATTTACCTCTTCACCTATCACTACGGGCAATTTAGCATGGCCAATTCACCTAACCTGCACATTTTTTGGATTGTGGGAGGAAACCGGAGCACCCGGAGGAAACCCACGCAGACACGGGGAGAATGTGCAAACTCCACACAGAGAGTCGCCTGAGGCGGGAATTGAACCCGGGTCTCTGGCGCTGTGAAGCAGCAGTGCTAACCACTGTGCTACCGTGCCGCCCACGGTAATGTGTGGCAATCTTACACCCTTCTCATTGCACTCCTGTACTTTTGTATTACAGCACACATGACAAAAAAAACAAAATCAAATCAAATTACACATAATGTACATGATCTTGAAATCTCACTGCTGAAGTGACTTGTAATATGCTTTGTTTTCAGTCATTTACTTGAAGTATGCATTCTACACCCATTCCTTCCTGCTCTGACCCATTTCCTGTTACTCATGTTCTCATGAATCTCAGTCTGTCCCCTCTTCCTTCAGGTTAAAATCCATTGTGAACAGGAATAAGTCGATCTTTAGAATGGGAAGCAACAAATGATACGCCCAACGTTCACAAAGATATACACACGACTCATCATCAGTGAGAAGGGACACTGAACCAAAGAAGGAGCCATTGAAGATTTGGTTGAATAAGTGATTTCCTTTTTAAAAGAAAATGTGGACTTGAGAGGGTACAGAACCAGAAGGAGTATACAAGAAATTCCAGAGCCTGGAGCAAAGCCTATTTGAGGGCCTGACTGCTCATTTTGCAACGAGAGGGGAGAGAATTAAGAGCAAATTTGGAGGAAGACTATGAATCTCAACTACTGCAGATGCTTGAAAGCTGTCATATACACAGACAATGCTGGAGAAACTCAGCAGAGCTGGAGCATCTCTAGAGAGAAACAGAGTTAATTTTCAAGTCTGGTATGAACTCTCTTTCAAAACACAAAATAGAGGGCGTCTGGGGAGGAGAACATTTTTCATGAATTACAGAACTGCAAGAGGCAAGGCAAAGTTGGGGCTGAGCATGCAGTATAACAACAGGTATAAACTGAGGATTTTAAGCGCCAGTGAACAAAAGCAGGTCAAAAACGTGTGCAGTGGAATACATGCAGCAGCGGTTTAAAAGGGTTGAAAGGCTTTGGGGTGAATGGAGGTATTAAAGTCAAGGACAGATTTGTAAAGAGAGATTTCCAGTATGATCAGCTATCGTGCCATAAGGCCTTATCACTGATCGTGGGGCAAGGAGGAACAGATGTGGCAAAGATACAAACTGGGTTATGGAATTGAAGGAGGCTGTTCAGGTCTTGTGCGGTAGGCAATTACTTTTGTAAATCAGCTATTTAAATGCGACACTTTCGAGGAAATTCGAAGATGTGAACATCAGCCACAACATAAATAGGAGTCAGTGGACCATATTGAACAATGTGGTGTAAGTTGGGGATGCCTGAATGAGGTGACGACTCTGCTGAAGAACCCAGACTGAGGCTGGAGAAAATGAATGAGTGTTTGGTCTTAATCTTGTTCATTAGATGTCGTCAGCATATTTGGACAAATTCTGCTCAAATGTGCTTACACACCTTGTAGGAGTAAGGTAACTGGTCGCAGGAAACACCATATTCAAGATCAAGTTTTTCATTGATTAGTATGCAGCTGTGGTCACTTTCCATCAAGACCCCACTGAATAATTGACATTCGATTTCTTTTTTAATACAATAACATGGGGCTGAAGATCCCACAGGAGATTTAGGTAATTCTTTGCACAGGCAATTTTCAGGATGCAATAGAAAATGGTGGGAACTAACCTCAAATAAACTAATGGAATATTTCAGTTCCACCAGCTTTTGGAAATCAATATTCACAAATCAGTAGCTCACTGTCACACATAATCCAGAGGGCAAGTGGAACAATCCAGTCACAGAATAGCTCTGCTCACTTCAGCTTCTGGACTTTAGGATGAAAATGACAAAGCTACAAGGAAGGGATATTGTTTCACTGACATATCAGCAACAACTTGGTTTCATATATCACCTCTAACACTTGACATGGAGTGACAAAAGAAAAAATTAAGGTCCATGAGCATAAGCTTGGTGCAAGATGTAGGTTTTAACAAAATTCTTGAAGGAGAATAGTGAGGTGGAGATGCAGCGGTGGAAACACTATGAAGCTCAGGCAGTGAATTTCACAGTCTAGACCCTGGGCAGCTGAAAGCCCGGTCGCCACTGATGAGGCAATGAAAATCAAAGGGGTGAGAATTGGGAGGAGCTCAGGCAGGTTCAAGTTGCCAGATCTCACCTCTGTGTTATTTTCTCCATTTGCTTCCCCAGAGCAATTGCAACACACCTTCCATGTGCTGCCAAACTACCTGAATGTAGGGACATAAAGTAGGGGGCAGAACAAATAATATATGATGCTTTGTGATTTGCACTCCAGGCAACAAGTACCCCATTGCTCTTGCTTCACTCATCAACTCAGGGTGGCACAACCTCTGTAATATTTCTGTGTACTTGCACAGAAATAGCAACAGGAGAGAGAAAAAAGAAAAGCCTTGATGTCAAGACTTATTCATGTACATCATCAACACCAGAGGAAGAAACAGGCAACAATTCAGAGCTGGCATTTTTTTTTATTAAATTCAACTTACTGAGAATCCTCATTTTATTCCAAGTAGCTTTGCATAAATAGGCAATTTATTAGGGCTGCCACATCAGGGAAAAAAGCAAATTCCATTAAAAATAAATTATTTCCTGTGGGTTTAAAAAAAAAAGTAATCTACACTATCAACTTTTAAATATATATTTATAAAATTAAGTCACTTAATTTGATACACTTGTTTTAGCCACATGCAACGAGCTTAGAAAATTCTCTCTGTGGGACAGAAGCTTGTGATACTTCACTGAATGCCAAACTTAACTTTTCACTACATTTCTCTTCTTTCTTGTGGCCTGAAATATCACAGGATCTGACAGAAGAATTTTTAGATCACTTTAAAAGATGCCAACAATCTGATTTGCTTACAAGGTCGACAGAAATCACTTGAGATCCCATCCACATCTCTGATACTCTACGTCCATCCCTTTTACAATCTGCACAGTCTGGTGTATCATACAGACTTGAGATGGAGTGCTTTCTCCTGTCCAACAAATGCCATGAGAACATTGTTGAGTTTTCAAGTTCTCCCAGCCTTCAGACAGAAACTGTGCATCCTACAATCAGAGGAATCGTGTCCTGCCAAGCCATGGTGTCATACTTGCACAGGAACTTTCAAGCATGGTACTGCTCGGGACTGTGGCCTCTGGCAGAGATTTTCTGAGAGGAGTTTGAAATATCAGATAGACAAGCAGTGAGATTAAAGAACGTAATGCCAGTTAAAAATGAGCGTAGATATTCAGTCCATGTTTAAAAAGAAACCAGTGGGACCAGCTCTATGGGGGCTGGATTCCAGCTCAGCATTTTGCCATCTCTCAGTGTGGTGATGTCCCCAAAACGGATGATATCGAGTGCCAATTCCATGAGGCCTGAAGTGAAAACAGTCCATCTCAGTGCACACCTGCTCGAATCTCTGCAAATCACCATTTTAGTCACTCCCAGAATCCTCATAACCTGCCTGGAGTTCTTCCTGGTCATCGTCTCGCTCAGGATAGTTCAGAATCCGGCGGTTTGCTTGGATCAGATATTGCTGCTGTCTGAAGTAAACTTTTAGGGCCCCTTTGATGGCAATGAAGGCAATCCCGCCCTGATCAGAGGGGGGGGGGGGGAGAGAGAGAGAGAGAGAGACAGAGACAGAAAGTCAATCTTGATGCACAGCAAGATAGTTGCAAAGTGCTATGGATCCACAAAGCTGCTTCTCATAATGTTCAGCCTGACTCTCCTTGTTTCATAAGGCCATTCATCTATACAGCAGCAATTGGAATTTCACAATTCAGCAGAGAGCCATTTGTGCATTGGACGACTCTCTGAATGATCTCTCCGCATCCCATTATGCTGGCTTTCCCCACAGTTTTACTGTTTTCCCTTTTTTGTTGAATATTTTTCCACAGCACCTTAATATTTGGATTCTGCATTCTGTTACTGTCACTGATTCAGCAATTCAAGTCCTGACAATTTTCATCCAATCTCATCTTTCATTGTTGTATCGATAACCTCCCAATTAACAAGCCGCTCTTCAGTGAAAATTGTTCGCGTGCCCCTTTGTGTCCCTCATCAAAAACAACTTCCGGATTCCCTTCACCCCAATTCAAAATTCTTTGGTTGAAACCATCCTTTATCTTTGAGAATGTTTGAGCCCATGCAACATTAGTTTTCTCGCATTTGTTAAGAAAGAAACCCTTGACACAAGGATACAGAAATTCTTGAGAACTATTGATCTGTCTAACAGGTTTCACTTGGAATTATCCTCAAATCAACCTCAGATGAATTTACAGTGGTTCAGACTGAACATAAAATCTTGATTTTTCTGATTTTCTTTTCCCGTCCATGCATTGGCTCTGAATGCAACACAAGCCACTTGACCACAAACCTCTGATCTTGCCCCAAGTAGGCCTTTTGTGAGGAATTAACTATGACCATCAGCAGGATATTTGGCGCTGGGGAAATTACAAGCGATCCTAAGCTATGACATACCTGTTCCCTTTTGAGGAGACAGGAGACTATTGCAATGGGATTACACTCCAAGAGGTATAGAAATCTAACTGCCATTATCCAAAGGCTTAGCTGACAATATACCTGCTGACTTACACAGCCGCCCAAGAGAGATTACAACCAATGCAGAGTAGTTGGAAGGCATAATTTTGAATTGAGAAGAGAAAGATTGAGAAGGGATCCGAGGGGCAACTTTTTCACAAAAAAGGTGTTTCATAAACCAGAGAAAATGGTAGATGCAGGTACAGTTTCAAAATGTAAAAGACATTTGGATAGGGACATGAATGAGGAACATTCAGAAGGATATGGGCCAAATGGGACTAGTTTAGTTTGAGAAACTTGGTCAGCATGTTTCTGTGCTGTATGACTCATTAACAGGCTGATATTAAAATCTGCACAGTATGAAACTATATTCTCTCAACTTGAAAGGATATCACTGAAATGTATGAAGATTGTAAAGAGCTTGACAGGACAGGTTGTGAGAGGTTGGTTCATCCAGGTGGAAAAGGTTGTATAGGCCTTTGAGAAGAGCTTTCCACATTGACTGGGCATGAATTCTTCTATTAGACAACAAAGAAGCTGAGAGGTGAATGATGGCTCATCTACTTTTAGTGGTGCTGGATGAGGAAAGAATGGTAGACAGTAAGTGAAGGAACCAGGTATTCCCCTTCCATCAATACCATGAGGTCACTGGAATGGAAAATCCAGTGTGCTTCGCATTCAGCATCAGCTTAGGCAACATACTCAAGGTGGGCTTGAATGATGCATTCCTACAATAAAAGATACTACCCAAGTGACTTCTGTTTGCACTGAGAAAATGCAAAGCCTTAAAGTCAACCTCACTCAAGCTGACTAGTTAAAGCACTGGACGTTCCAGAACGACCAAAGACCAATGGTGCAAATGAAATCGAGTCCCGGCACAAGTCAGCGCATTTGGGAGAGCAAGGGAGAAAAATCGAGGGACGTGGTACATATACTCACCAAGATGGTTCGCTGGAGGTTGGAGTGAACACCACTGAATATCAGCTTGCCAACCATGCTGGAGATTGTGGGGAACACAAGGGCACCACACAAGATGCGGGAGACAGACATGTGGTCACTCTGATAGCTAGTCTCAGCTGGTACACGAGGAACGGGGCATCCAAAACCTGCACAATGTTCAAACGTCAACACAACCTGAATAACACATGAAATGAAGGAGCTGCACATACATCCAGTCAAACTGCTACTGCAGGGATGACTTCATTGTTCATTTCTCAAAGCAACTTGAAACAACTAAAAAATGACCTCTATCAGGTCCTGGCAGCATCGGTGGAGATAAAAACTGTGTCAAGGTTTGAACTTCAGTGACGCTTATTTCAGACATTAACTTTGTTTTCTCCTTACAGATGCTGTCAGCCCTGCTGAATTTCTCCAGCAATTTCTCTTTTTGCTTCAGATCTCTGGCATCCACAGTTCTTCATTTTATCTATCTATCAGGTCTTCTCCAGCATTTGGCGATCCATCATTTTGAGCAGTGCTGCTCAAACAAGAGAGAAGATGGACAATTTCAGCAAAAACTGGATATACAATGTGATTAGAAAGTGTCAAATGCAATTAAGAAACAGGGGTGATGGTGAGAAAAATGCAATGAGAACAAGAGACTGAAAGATTGAACAGTGTATGAGATCAATCAAAATACCGCGTGGTAAAAAAAACAGACAGTGAAACGAGACGGAGTTGTCTGAAACATCCCAAGGTTCTTCACAGAAGCACTGGCAAACACAATTTGCCCAAGGCCACTTAAGGAGATCAAAAAACGTCTGGAATAAAGAGGTCAATTTTAAGGAGGTTCGCAAAGGAGGAAGGAAAGGTTAGCAAAGCATAAAGAGTACATGAAAGCTGACAGCAGAGGCAGCAGTCGGCACTACCATCAATTGATTAAAATTTGAGGTCAAGCAACCAGGATTAGATCAATGCAGAGATATTGGAGGGGTGCACAACTGAAGGTACAAATATGAACATCTGACATACACCAGCCAAAACATTTTAATGCTAAATACATGATTAGAATGAACATTTTTCCATCCATGAGAAAGGAGTAACTAAAATAACCATGGTTGGAAGTTTGCTCGCTGAGTTGGCAGGTTCGTTTTCAGATGTTTTGTCATCATGCTAGGTAACATCATCAGTGAGCCTCCGGTGAGGTGCTGGTGTTGTGTCCCACTCTCCATTTATGTGTCTTCGTCTCTTAAGGTGGGTGACATCATTTTTGTTTTTTTTGTCAGAGGTTGGTAAATGGGGTCCAATTCGATGTATTTACTGATGATGACAAAACAAACCTGCCAGCTCAGCGAGCAAACTTGCAACCTGAACCTCAACCTGAGCTACAATTCTTCTTAAAAAAAATTAAATAACCATCTCAAATCTCTTGGCTTCCTGTCTATAGTGACAATTCAGTGATTAGTGATTAATGGGACCAGCCTGGAGTCTCACCTGGGAAAATGTTACTTAGAACTTGCAGCTTGCTGGAGTATTTGCGCCACATGCGAAGCACAAAGTCCTCCCACCTGATCATCTTGGCCAGAATAAGCATCACAGGAATGGTAGGAAGCCCCATCAGCAGGAACAGTGGGTCTGCCCGCTCCATTAAGTCCAAACCTTTCTTATGTCCAACAACCTACAGAGAGATCAAGACAGATCAAGTTACAGTGTTCTCCAAAACCCATCTGTTTGCGTCGAATTATATAGGATGTTTGGCGAAGAAACCAGAAATTCAGCCCAGGGACATCAGTCAAGCCTCCACTCATCTTTGCTCACTGAGATTCACCATCTATTCCCTTAAATGCTTACATAACATGCCCCCCCCCCACCCCAACAAATCTGAATTATTTGCTTAAACTATAATGTTGTGCGAGTTATGTTGTGTGAAAAGCACATATTTCTTTTGAACACTAGTCTCCAAAACCCAAAAAACTCATTGGCAAGATCAGTCCCTGGTTTCATGTGGCTGTCCCATGATGTGAGGTTCAGTAAATTGGGCTGATTTTCTTGTGAAATGACAATAACGAGAGGTGATCTACTGAAACAGAAATGATTCTCAAGGGGTTTGACAGGACAGACATCAAGGTCAGCAAAACTGAAGATAAGGGACAGTCTCTGCACAAGGGTCCAATCACTTAGGACTGACATGAGGAGAAATCATTTCATTAAAAACAGCTCTGAACTTCTGAAGTTCCTTAATGCAAAAGGGGTGGATGCTCCATTGTTGAAAACCTCTAAGGGCAGGATGGACACATTTTTGGTTATCAGGGAATCAAAGGGTTTGGGGAGTGAGTGGGAAAGTTGAAGCTGAAGAAGCTTCTCAAAGGCCATATGGTCAATCCTGTACATATTTAGTATGTTCTTGCACAAAGTAAATTGTTATGCTCACTGACATCCACTTAATGAAACCAACAGCCAAAGACAATGGAGTCTGCTGCTCTGCAAGACTCTCAAATACTTTGTTCTGTTTAATGCGATGTAATAACATGATAATCCGTAATTCGCTTTTCTCAATCTAGCAAGGAGTGCCAGCACTGATGAAGGGAATTTTCTGACTTCATCACCGAATGTAAGCACTTAAGAGCTCCCAGGCCACAAGCATCAGGGTTTGAGACATGGCCCAGCTCACCTCATATTGCTCCTTCTTCTCATGACAAATTACCCTGTTATTTAATTGAACTAAATTGACAATTTACTGCCATCTATTTTGTTGTGAGGCCTACCTCACAATTTTGAAATTTCCAAGTTTTGCTCCACTCAGTTACGTGATAGTGGAATTGTTCTCCCCTAAGGGTGAGGGTCAAGTGAAAGTCCCAGAGAATCTTACTGACTTCATTAATGAGTTCTCTATGAATCCAGCAGAATTGTGACCTGAGCAAGTCAATTCCATCGGTGAAATGGAAGTAACTGGCTGCTTCAGGAGTGTAACCAACCTATACAGGCAGGATGGGATATGCAGCTTTCTTGCTTCCAACTATGCTATGCGGTAAACAGCAAAACACACCTGTGAAGCTTGCCCACTGGAATCTGACCATAAACTGCTTGCACACAGTTGACGATGCAACATTCAAACCTTTTTCAAAATACAAGTAGAGCAGAAAACTGATATGCAATTACAAGACATGCAAACTACAATTGCAAACTGAATAGTTATATGATACTTCAACACCTCCAAGTGACAGAACTATCCAACGATAATTGTCACTGACTGTGTTTTTCCACAACTTAGGGTCACAGACTTGATCTGTTGTCCCTGTTGCAATATGGACCAGCTTGCTCACACAAGGGCTACCTTCAGCAAGTCACGGTCTGACTTAACAATTGAGACAAAGTGGCCAGTGAGTTAACAATTCTTGGCTCTGGAGAATAATCCACTTGATATGGGAAGGCCGACCTGCATGACAGTCACTGCTCCGTAAGTCACTGCCGACCAATAGACGGTCCCCACCACAATGCTGGCTGCTGCAAAGGGGCTGGCTTTGGACAGAATGCGGTCAACTTGATGCAAGGAGTAAACGACTGGACCTGAAGAATAAAATTACAAAAAACAACATGAAGACAAGTTATGCATAAAACTGCATCATACTCTGGTTTCTTTTCAGATATTAATCTGGTCATTAGGCTCCCAGTTTGGAAACTTTGCCGAGGCTTGAATAGCTCCTGGTGCTCGGTCAGGATCGAATAACTTTCCCTTCTTGTATTCATCTCTAGCTTATTCATACAACTGTGTTTGTTATCTTGTACTTTCTGGTACCTCCCCAGTCTCATTCTGCAAGCCGAAAGATACTTTCTGCCTTTGCACTTCATCTTGTTAAAGCGAGATTTAAGACTCAGCTTTTTAACCAAGTTTACCCCTATTAACATCTCCTCCTTTGGCTCACTGGCCAATGTCTTTGGACAATTCTTTAGGCATAAAGGATGAAGTAATGGTTAATTACCAAAATAGGAAGAAGAGTTCCTCCATTTCCTATTTTTGCCCGTCACGGTCAACAAATTCAGTGAGTACCAAGACTGACAGTTTCGATCAAACGTTTATGAACACAGTTTAGAGGTCATAGAGATGTACAGTATGGAGTCTTGAATCATTAAAAGATGAGGGCAGTAGACTGAATCACAATGATCCAGATGGAGACCTAATTGCTATCTTGAATTCTGTATGTATCAATTATGAGTGTTGTAATTCTTGTTCTGCAAAGTCGGTGCTAATACCAATGTAACCCTGTAAATTATAGGTAGTATAATTATAGTCGCTTAATGAACAAACTAAAGGGCTGATTAATGTTTAGTCGAAAGGACTTTTTTTGGAGATTGAATTTAAGGCATGGTATTGGACACATTCCAAGTCTTGGGCTCAGCTGGGAAGAATGGTTTCTTATGAAGTAGCTGAACATACATGACGCACTTCGGAAGGGTGAAAACCAGCTGATTAGTACATCGTGGTTGGAAAGTTTTTTTAATAAATTTAGCATTTTTCACGGGGGAGCTGAAGACAGAGAGAGGAGGTCAAAGTCTTGTACGCACCTAACTTTGGGAAGACTATCAGATATTCAGTGTTGCACTGTGGACAGGCCACTCGGCCTGTGCTGTTCCCCTTCTGCTTCTCATCCAGCCATCGTTGTAGGCATGCCTGGTGTATCCATTTTGTGGACCCTTTACATCGACATGGGCTTACCCATTCTGCAGAGCGGTCATCAAGGTCAGTGGCAAAGCATACCCAGCAGTTCCTGCCGAAAGCAATCAAGGACATTGCTATCAAACAAGAGGAAACATTGTATCTCTTTGACAGTAGCTCCATCTATCATCATGTCTTAAAGATAGGCATAAGCAAAGAAAAACAACATTTGGAAGACAAAAAGGATAACTTTGCCAACTCTAGGTGGGCATATCCCTGTAGGTTTCATTTTAAAACAATTGCAAACCCCACCCCCATTGAATCTTTCACCGATAACGTCCAAACACACAAGCTCAGGGTTAACCTGAAAGCTCATTGTCTCAAACCCCAATTCTCTCCTGCAGCATGTTGACCCTCAGGCTAAACTCATGAGATAGCACCCTGTGATGCTCTGGGACTTAAGTGTTAACTGCCCAAGAAATTAATCTTTTGTTCCTGGACACTCGCACATGGGCTGACAAAATAAACATGCAGGAGAGGGTTGGAGAGATGGGACTGCAGCAACAAAGAGTAAAGGTATGGGAATTACAGGAAGGAGTGGAGGGAATCTAAGAGTGACCAGAGATGGTTACAGAAGAGGGGACAGGGTCAAAGGAAGAGAGGGCAAGGAGAGGATGGGGATAAACTGATTAGAGGCGAAATGCTGGTGGAGGTGGTCTGGAAGAGGTGGAGTCATTAGGGTCACATAATGAGTAGTCACATCTGCTGGGTGGGGGGGGGGGGGGGGGGGGTGGAGAATGGGTGGTGAGTGCATGAAAATCAGACGGCGTATGGGTCAGGGAGGCAGGAGCATGAAGTTGGAGAGGATATGGAGCTGAACATCAGATGATAAGGTAATGAGGGTCAGTGGGATTCAAGGCCTGAGAATCAGAAGGAAACGAGGGGCATGGGCATGAGGATTAGAATGGTATGTGTGAAGTTCAGAGGGGTGGGGGGGCAGGAGAGAGAGAGAGATAGAGAGGGAGGTTTGTGCTCATTTGCCTGAGTCGACGCTGATTCCCAGCTGATCCCACCGCTGTGCCTTGGGATTTAAAGTTGCGATGAGACAAACTGTGACAACATGCTATAATTATTGAACAAGTCACAAAGTGAGACAATTGAAAGTATTTGTCCCTCAAACTGTTCGGCCTGTTTTTACACATGGATACCTTTCTTTTTCCAGAGGGACAACTTTAGGTTTTGCTCTTTGGTGAAAGCATAACTAGAAATCTTGGAGCGAAAAAAAAGCACTGCTGCAATAATAATATGACTTGTTTATAAGTGTCTGATCAACCATTTGTGAAAGATTCAGCCTGCTGTGGCAGCAGTGAGTCTTCGTTGGTTTCACAGGGGAGCAATGTTGAAAAGCACTACCTCTGCTCTGACAATAAGCCTGAAACAAGCAGCATTCCGGGCTGTTATGTTTTGTAAGAGGTGATTGGGCCAATAAGACATGCAGGTCAGTTCCTGTCTCTGTTTCGTAGCCTGGTCTCCGATCTTGTCTGTATCTTGGCCAGTAGACAGAGCCTTGTTGCGCCAGCACTATCTTATTGTCAGTATACATCAGCCATTGCACATTAAAGGAACCCACCCACTGTCACTTTCAACCCACTCAAAATTAAAGTGCGAACCTGGAATACATTGACCCTCACAAATTCCTGTCACACCACAAATCTGAAATTCCAATGCTGGAAAGGCAACGTTGATGGCCTGGCTTATACATGGTGGAAAGGAGAAGACCAGTCAAAGGACAAGGAGGTGGACAAATCTCTTCTGGAAAGGCAAGACTGAAGATGCAAAATGATTCCATGGGATTGGTTTCGTCATCAAAAAACAAATGAGTTGACCATCACAGTGAGGCCCCATTTGGGATAAACAAGACTCAGTCAACCATGACAGCTCATCTGAAGCCAGATCAGTGGTCATTGTGTACGGTCCAATGCTAGAAGCATCAGACATGGCCAAAGAGTATTTCTCAACAGGATCCATTATTGCCCTGTAACCCAAAGAAGATGAGGGACTCAAATCTCTGGAAATGTTTGGGTGGCAAGAATGAATGAGGAAAATGAATCTCAACTGAGTACCCCTCGATAACAAGTACCATTTCTTGTCAGAGAGACAAACAGAAGATTGCATGGTTAAGCTTTCACTTGAAACAAATTGACACCAGGTTGACTCTGTCATTGCCCGAGTGAGGGACCTCAACGATATCTGCATGATTCACGCCATGACAGGAGCTGCACTGACCATTGCCTAATATCTCCATCTGGCCCAAAAACATGATGTAGAGATGCTGGTGTTGGACTGGGGTGGACAAAGTTAAAAATCATACAACACTGGGTAGAGGTTCAACAGGTCTATTTGAAAGTGGAAACTTGGCCTAAAAACAGCAATGGCAGCAAAAACAGTGTTACCAGAACATGAATATCAATGGAGTCAATGACTCTACAAAGGCTCTACAAAGATTCCTGAAGAAGGGCTTATGCCCGAAACGTCGATTCTCCTGTTCCTTGGATGCTGCCTGACCTGCTGCGCTTTCCCAGCAACACATTTTCAGCTCTGATCTCCAGCATCTGCAGTCCTCACACTCTCCTCTACAAAACTGCCTATTCAGTGAGCACCTGTCACATGGAGACACTCAGCAAACAGGAATCACGGAATGTTCATAGGATCTGATCTGCCCTTCAACTCATCATGAACAGCACCTTTGAGGAGACACTTGGTTTCTCTCTGAAGAAAGATGAAGGTCCCTTTGAGTCAAATAACCAGGACATCCAGGAACTCCTAAAACTTAAGTGCAAGGGTTTCCTGCATTTGAGGGAACTAAATTAGGTTTACAGATGAATGACAGTTGAAGTCCAACATAAAACCCTTGGTGTAACAAGAGATCACAACTGGAAAATGTTCAGGAAATCTGACAACCTGCTGATAGCCGTGACATGTGTGGATGCTTCAGAAAACTCAAGATCATGTCAGGCCCAAGCACCAATGAACCTGGCCCGCTGGTCAGAAGGCAGTAAGCTCTTTTGGAAGGAACAGTTCGATCCCCTATTAAGTCTCAGTCCTGACCACAAACCATTGCATGCTTTTGCCATTATCTTGGCACAACCACAGAATGACCAAAGTTTGAAAAGATCCAAGAGCTGAGAATTAACAATGATTTTTATGCATTCAGAAACCATATTAAAGTATCAAACAGAAATGCTCTTTGCTCAAATACACAATCTCATCTCCTTCATCTGGAAAAAGTGGCACATCTCCAGGAAGTCACAATTGTAACCATCTTCAAAAAGGGATCAAGACTGGTTATGCTAACTTAATAGGGTCTTCTGTGCTGTTAGAATGGAAGCCAAGTCCAAGAAAAACACAGACAGCAACAGCAGCCTCAGCATCCTCTTGGAGTACACAAGCCCACAGATTCTTCCTGGTTGGCACAGTCTGTGTCAAATTTGGCTGCCTGCATTATTTCATCATTATATCCTGCCTGGTGAATGCCAACAGGAAGTGATTAGAAACGCATGGTGATCCTCATGAATGGATCCAATATGAGGCTTAGCAAGAGAGCTGCAATGAAGCAAAGCTGTGCCATTATAATAATGTTCCCAACACTCCAGACATGATACATGATGCTCCTTGTTGGAGAATAGAATCTCTAGAGGATTAGCAAAACCAGGTAAAAACAATGACTGCAGATGCTGGAAACCAGATTCTCGATCAGTGGTGCTGGAAGAGCACAGCAATTCAGGCAGCATCAGAGGACAGGCAAAATCGACGTTTCAGGGTCTCCGAGACACCCGCACCAATTAACCAAATCGCCCCGTGGCTCAACATTTCAACTCCCCCTCCCACTCTGCCGAGGATATGGAGGTGCTGGGCCTCCTCCACCGCCGCTCCCTCACCACCAGACGCATGGAGGAAGAACGCCTCATCTTCCGCCTCGGAACACTTCAACCCCAGGGCATCAATGTGGATTTCAACAGTTTCCTCATTTCCCCTTCCCCCACTTCATCCTAGTTTCTAACCTCCAGCAACACGATCCCCTGACTTGTCCAGACTTGTCCGACCTGCCCAGCTCCTTTTCCACCTGTCCACTCCACCCTCACCTATCACCTTCATCTCCTTCCCCACTGACCTATTGTACTCTATGCTACTCTATCCCCACCCTCACCCTCCTCTAGCTTATCTCTCCACGCTTCAGGCTCTCTGCCTTTATTCCTGATGAAGGGCTTTTGCCGGAAAGGTCGATTTTGCCTGTCCTCGGTAGCTGCCTGAATTGCTGTGCTCTTCCAGCACCACTGATCCAGATTAGCAAAACCAACCCACTCAAAGGTGGAAATCCAACTGATCATTGTACATTCAGAGAATGAGTCTGACACTAAGTATCCTGAAGACAAAGATTCTCTACAAGTGTGCACGAGCTGACAAACACTATTCCCAAAAATATCAAAATCTTTTATGAGCCAAACAAAAGACTACTCTCAGCGTGGGTAACAAACTGACAATGAAACTGAACATCGTCCCCAGTGTGTCAGTGCAATATCCGACCCTAGGACGGACAGAGGAATTGATAACCCTGCACAAACCCTGCACAAATGTCACATTCAACATGGCTGCACTGTTACCTACCCGCCTATATGTGCAATAGACAACACAAACTCTGGACAGCAAACGTTTCAAATCCCTGGAAAATCATCACTTAGCAATGCCACTGGAAATGAAAACGAAGGCTGGCACTCCAATGTCGATGCTCACTCTCGGGTCAACATACCCAGCTTCGAGTCAATGGTGACTGCCAGCCTGTGCTTTTCAAGGGGCACTTTGTCTGCACGTCTGACACATCACCCCACTGCCCCAAAACAAGCTTTCCCTGCTCTGAGCTTCATCACGGCAAGAGGTTACCGAGTGAAATGAAGGGATGGTGGAGGGAGGAAACCTTTCAAGGACATCCTCAAAGTCTGTTCCAACAAGAAATGCTGTTGGCCGGACAAGTGCCCATCCCCTACCCACAACAAAAGACCCCAGCAGAGTGCGGAGGATGAAAAGCCAGGTGGGAAGAGGGGGAGGAAGCGTGGATGCCCAATGCCTCACAACTACCCCACATGCCACCCCTACATCTGGCCATGAGGATCCTGGCTATCCTGAAAAGCAGCGAATGCTGAGGAAATTCAGGTTGGCGGGGGGGAGGGGGCAAGGGCATAGGACAGTAGTTGCTATCAGAGGGGAAGTTGACCCTCCTTCTGGTCTGTGTACCTGAGGGGGAGTGGATCAATAACCAAAAAAGTCATCCTGACTCATGAACAAGAGTCACACTGGACTGGAAAAGGTGAACTCTTGTCACTCTCTTCTCTCTCCAAGAAAGGGTGCCAGAGCTTTTCCAGCAATTTTACTTTTTTTCCCCCCCCCTTCTCCTCCTTAAATCAGAGTCATCCTCTGAGAGAGGAAGGAAGTAGGCGGGTTGGAGAATGGACCTTCAGAAAGGTTCTGGTTGGGGGGAGTGATGGTGTGGGAAGTGCTGAGGAAACCGCCCTCCTTTTTCCACTCACCGCTCCAGCCCACTGAAACCCTGTCCTGCTGCCATCGCCATCCTAGGACACTGTGCCCAAGGATCCGGGTCCAAATCCAGCCCCAGGCTTCGGGCCTTGGCTCGCTTCTTTCCAGCGCCCCGCCCCTCCAACCTTCCACGCAGCCGCGGCGGCTCGCAATCCGATTGGTCAATCCGACTTACCCCTTCTTTGCCAGCTGTCCAATCGGACGCCCGGCCTCGCACTAGACTCTCTGGTCATTGGTCGAGACGTCCCGACCAATCGGAAACCCACAAGCCGCTTTTTTTTCCCCTTCTCCCATCCCCGAGTGCTCATTGGCTGGGCCCTTCGCCAGTCGCCCCTCCTCCCTCCACCTGCCGAGCTGGCCAGCACCAGCCCTTTCCACTCCCCGCCCCCGCCCGGCGCGGCGGCCAATCGCGACCCGCGGTCGCGAGGCAGGCGCACACTGTGCGGGAAGGCGGAGGCGTGCGTGCCGGCGGGTGTGCGCAGGCGCCGAGATCAGTCATCGGGCGGTTGGCGGCGCCGCAGGAGGGGGAAAAGAGAAAAGAAAAACGGGAGTTTTAAGAAAATATTACGAAAAGGAGGTTTGTTCGTGAGTGAGAGGAGAACCGAATTTAAAAAAAAAAAACCCGTTCCGACGATGGAGTCCTACGATATCATCACGAACCAACCCGTGGTTATTGACAATGTGAGTGGCCGGGCCGGGTCGGGCGGGCCCCGGCTCCTTGTTTTTGAAAAGGTCGCGCGAGCATCAACCGTCGCCCTTTTTAAAGGGATGGTCCCGACCCGAGCCTCCGTGTATTTACATTTCGCCGACGGGATTAATAATAATAAAAAAACCCCGAGTAACGCCCTGTTCAGCTCTTTGTTTCAAGTGGAACCCCATCATCTCCTGCCACCCCCCCCCCCCCCAAAAATATCCGGGACCCCCTCCCACACCACCTCTTAAATGTTGTCTTTGTACCAACCTCCACCACATCCTCTGGCAGCTCATTCCATGCACGTACCACCCTCTTCGTGAAAACGTTGCCCCTTAGATCTCTTTTTACATATTTCCCCCCTCGCCCTAAACCTGTGCCCTCTAATTGTGGACTCCCCCACCCCATGGAGAAGTCATAGAGTTGGACTGAAGCCGACCCTTCAGTCCAACTCATCCATGCCGACCAGATATCCCAACCCAGTCTCGTCCTTGTCTATTTATTCTATCCATGCCCCTCATAATTTTGTAAACCTCTATAAGGTCACCCCTCAGCCTCCGACGCTCCAGGGAAAACCGCCCCAGTCTGTTCAGCCTCTCCCTCAGATCCTCCAACCCTGGCAACATCCTTGTCAATCTCTTCTGAAACGTTTCACGTTTCACAACGTCCTTCCGACAGGAGGGAGAGCAGAACTGCACAAGGTATTCCAAAAGTGGCCCAACCGATGTCGTGTACCTAAGCAAGGACGTGCTGGCACTGGAAGGGGTGCAGCGGAGGTTCACAAGGTTGACTCCAGAGTTGAGGGGATGAGCGAGGACTGCAGATGCTGGACATCGAGTTGGGAGTGTGGTACTGGAAAAGCACAGCAGGTCAGGAAGCATCCGAGGAGCGGGAGAATCAATGCTTGATTCTCCTGCTCCTCTGATGCTGCCTGACCTGCTGTGCTTTTCCAGTACCACAATCTTGACTCCAGATTTTGAGGGGCTTGGCCTAGGAAGAGAGACTAAGTGGACTAGGGTGATATTCATTGGAATTTAGAAGAACAAAGGCAAATCATATGGAAACATAAAATTATGAAGGGAATAAATAAGACAGAAGTAGAAAGGATGTTTTCACTGGTGGGTGAAACTAGGATAAGCGAGACGAGGATAGCCAATTTAGGACCAAATTGAAAAGGAACTTCTTCACTCAAAGGTTTGTGAATCCATGGAATTCGCTGCCCAGTGAAGTGGTTGAGTCTTCCTCAGTTAATGTTTTTAAAGTTAAGGTAATTTTTTGAGCAGTAAAGGAAATAAGGGTTATGGTGAGAGGATGGGTAAGTGGAGTTGAGACTACGAAAAGATCAGTCATGATCTAATTGACTGGCAGAGCAGGTTTTGAAGGGCCAGATGGCCTACTCCTGCTCCCAGTTCTTGTTATCATGTATTACCTCTCCCTCTTGTTTTTTCTCTTTTAAAAGGCACCTCACCCAGATTCCCTGTTGTCATTGATCACTTCAGTTGGCCTGCAGTTTTTCAGAACGTATGAGCATGATGTTCACGTGTGATCGTGATCAAGACAATCACCCAACCTGTGGTGGGTGGGAAGCAGATGTGGCCCCAGGGCTTGGCTCCTGCCAAGCAGGTGTTAAGTCATTTGCACAGATGGGAGGCAGGCGAGCTACAACAGGCCTGTGACTAATGCAAGACGAGGTATCGAACAGACAGGAGCAATGGTTCATATGCGCAGAAGCTATTGTTGACATGAATGGTGAGGAGGTCAGAACTTTGGACCTCTCTCCGAGCATCGTTTGCAGATGTTTCATTGACTCGACAGAGAGTCTAGCGGTCCAAAAAGCTAATTCACCAGATATCATCTTGAGGGCATTTTGCGGCCAGCACCAAATGCTGTCCTTGCCAGCATCACTCACAGCCCAAGAAAAAATTCTAAAGCCATTGTGACGACCTACTGATTTCAAGGGAACATTAGTTCCAATTTTGAGAGGTTGCTAAGTGTTAAGTTGAAAGGAGATGCTGGAAATCACAGCTGGTCACGCAACATCTGTGGAGAGAGGGCAAGCTATGACAACGAAAAGTCTGAAAACGAACCTTCCAACTCAACGAGCAAACCTACATCCAGACAGCAAGCTAATGTTTCAAGCCTAGATGGCTGTCTCCCCATTGTGATTTACTGGCTTTTTGTTTTCAGTACAGACTCCAGCATCTGCAGCAATCTGCTCCAACATTCTCTTAAATTATTGGGAACCGAAGAGCAACTGAAGACAAGAGATGAAAGTGCCTCCTGGTATATTTCCATAGCCACATTATGAAATGCAGATTGGAATGAATAAGACATCACAGGATGCTAGTTTAAAGAAAAATAGCAATAAAATTCATTTGATAGTGAAATATGTTTGAACAGGTACTGTGAAATGACCTACTCTGTTTTCAGCGCAATCATGAATTGGAAATGAATTAATTGTAGCTCCACTTGAAAGCACACACTTGGAAAAAGGTGGTGTGTTGATGTTGAATGCCATTTTGAACCTATATTTCTGGCCTAATGTTTCAATTTATTTGTCCTGTTGGAATTATCAGACAGACAATGGACCAAGTACCATCATGTTTACTGTCGACCAGACCTGCAGCTTAATGCAACAATAAATTTGTTAGGTAATCTGTGTGTTTTTCTGTGATAGAGAGAAGTAATGTCAAGAGGATGCATTACTCAAAAGGTGCTTCTGTTTCTTCAGATCTGAAAGCAGTATTGAAGCCAAAGGTGGATTGTGGTTTTTTGAAATTCATCCATAAAGTTTCTCCAAAGTTTACCTTGTTTTGGTCTTGGTGGGCACCAACAGTATTTTCAGATTTTGCTGGCTCCTAAGGACATAGTTCCATGTTTTGTCCCTAATCCAATACCTCTGGCCTGGGGAAAAGCCGGGGTTAGCAGAGGGGCAAAAGCAGCTGGAATTCCTGATCGCTGTCTGTTCCTCCAGGGTGGAAAGGACCCATGTGAATTCTGTGCAAGAACCACTCTGTAGTTCGATATGATAATGTATAGTGCGATAGCCTGCTGGTAATTTGTTTGCCACTTTACCAATTGATAAATTTTCAGTTGAATTGTGCATTGAGTAACTTTTCCTGTCTTGTCTATTTTTATGCACCCAGGGTTCAGGAGTTGTCAAAGCTGGATTTGCTGGTGATCAGATCCCTAAATACTGTTTTCCAAATTAGTAAGTATGTTCATAAACTGAGCAAATCCAGTTGGTGAAGATTTCCTACTCTACCTGTACACCTTTGTCTATTTGTCTTCTTGAATGTCTTTTTCTTGAAGACAAATGTCGGTGTTTGTTAATGAGAAATGCAAGGACTATATGCTCCAAGTATTCCTCCATATGATGTAACATTATGTGGATATACTGGAAAACTGCAAATATGCTCCTTTGTCCAGATTGCAAAGAACCCAACAATTACACCAGCTTTTTATATTTCCATTTCACATATATTATTTCATGTTTTGATTTTTAATGAGGTATTCTCAGTCTAAAACATGAGTATGCAAAGTTACAGGTTTGGTTTTAACAATGAAAGACAAGTTTTTATTATGCTCATAAATGAAGGTAAAACTGTTCCAACCCAGTTTCGTGGAACCCCAATGTAGAGATTTTGTAGCACACTGTGAAACATAATCCCAGTAATCTCCAAAACATCCAAAAAGAACGATTGCATGGAACTCACACAAGAGAAGTGTCACTTTTTCACCTTGATTGGTTTCATTTAATTCTAATTTTAACTCAAATTGGAGGAAATCTGATCACCTCTACTTGGAGTTTTCATGTGCTCAGTTTAAACTTTCTCTTCTTCAAGCAACATCTTAAGGATTTTAATCAATTAATTCTGCTCTATCACTATTCCTTAAACCTTTTCTCTAAAGCAATCTATTGTTCTCCTTGGTCAGAAATACTGCTTTACATGTAAAGCATCATCCAAGAACTTATGTGGAAGTGCCCCAAATTGAAAGTAAAAACAGCCCTTTATATACAAGCTGTGGGTCTTTCCTATAAGCCTAAGATAAAATGAGAAACTTTCATCAGAAAATTGATGCACAATTGTTTATTTTGCTCAGTCAGAAAGTGCTCTGTCATACACCAAAAGCTATTAGTTCTGAAAGAAACCTCTTGATCAAGTTGTTTTAAAATTAATCACTTTGGCTTCAGAAATTGTTCAGAAAGCCTGGTTGTCACTAATTGAAGCATGCAAACTTAAAAATAAATTATTTTCAAATATTTAAAGATCTCTCAGATGCTAGTGAGCTTGTCGTCTGTCAATTAGTTGAGTACCAAGCAATTGAAGCCAACAGGCACAGGCTCAGTCCCTGACTGTGTTTTCGTTCTTCTCCAATATATTATTAGCTTGTGCAGTAATTGCCCTTTTCTACTGAGCAAGTAATTTGGCTGGACTCCCAACACAGGCTTCTGGACGATATGTTTTGGGCACATATCTCTGGAGTACAGTGATATGTGTCTTATGTGGAGTCTGTGCGAAAAATGCCCATGCAGGGCATTTTAACGCATGTTTTGCTCATGTTATATTACTTGGAAGAAATTGATCATGAAATGATTTGAAATTGAAGTAAATATGCAAACTAAGGCCTCAATTTTTTTTGTCATCAGTGAGCTTAAAAAAAATTGTTCTGATTAAACCTAGTGTGGGACGTCCAAAACATGTTCGAGTGATGGCTGGAGCATTGGAAGGTGATTTGTTCATTGGACCTAAGGCTGAGGTATTGTTTCTTTCGCATGTTCACTTGGTTCATTAAAAGGGTCCACCTTGGAGAACAAGCATCTGTGAGGCTACAGGTCATGAGGCTTCAGATTTTGTCAACCTGAATTTTATTTTTGGCAAGCGAAAGCATTCCTGATCAGTATCAGTGGTGCTTGCTGGAATTAAACTTATGTAGTTTTAATCTTGTATTAAAGTATAATAAAGTTAGGTTGATTTTCTTAACCTCTATGTCCTGAATATTGTCTTTGTGACCCGTTTGTTTAATATCAAAGCCACATGAAGCAATAGTTCTGCTTCAGGTTCAAGAACAGGAAGAAGCTACACAGTCCCAAGAGCCCACGTCACCATTAGCTCAAAGTTGATATGTGTCTATAATGAATCTACCCACTTCAGTTTATTGCCCAGAGTACATGTGCCTAACTAACATCATACCAAACTGAATGTTGAAATTTTTAACTGACCCTATCTTGACTCTGCCTACCATTTTGATAAAAAGTTTTGCGACTTCTTTCGCTCGTACTTGTATGAGTTAGTGTTTGTCCACATCACATGCAAGGGGCCTAGCTTCAGTGTTGAAGGTGGAGTTACTTGTTCTGGACTCCCAAAAATTTCAGCAATAGTTTACTTCATGTCAGCTTGTCAACTCCTTACATTGCATCAATTTGCAAAGGACATCTCGGTGGCCATTTGTGTCTTTACAGTGTTGGTAATTGCACTGCTTTGTTTATGAAGCTTTTAAATTAAATTCTTGCTGATGTCAGTAGTAATGAGAAACAGAAGGGTGCAAGCTAAATCTGTTTAAATCTCCTTTTACTTGGAGTCCTCACTATGTCAGTTTCTTGGCAAAATGGAGAAGATCAATGGCTCACTGTTCACATATTTGCATACACAAATGTTTCTGTGTAAATGTATATTGGTTCCCTACTGTACCATGATTGTGTGCAACTATACTGTTAAGTTATAGTAGTGCTGTTTCTTTCGGCGCTTTGGTCCAAATGCTCTGCTGAAAGATGCACCGGAATGATCTGTGTGTTTTGCTGCTAAGTTTTGTAATTGACCAGAAACTACGAAGAGCATGTTTTTGAATTTCTGGTTTATTGTGCATTTGTCCAGTGTCTGCTTCAAAAAGGGATGTTGTGTCATGCACCATCTCAAGCTCTGCAGTTGACACCTTGTGTGATACAACAATTAAACGTGAATAACGCTTGAGAAAGTTTACCCAAGATAGCCAGCAACACATAAGATTCAGCTCATTGAAAATCACTGGTGTGCTGCAGCAGTAGGGCACACATTTCAGTATTGTTTATTTGTGTATATTAATTTTGTCATCTCTTCCTTTTCATTCTACCCCCTTTCACAACAGGAGCATAGAGGTTTGCTCTCGATCCGTTATCCCATGGAACATGGCATTGTGCAAGATTGGAATGATATGGAAAGAATTTGGCAATATGTTTATGGCAAGGACCAATTGCAGACCTTCTCTGAGGAGGTGAGAATACTCCGATTATTTTGTTTGGGTTGCAACGAATCATGTATTTTAATTTGCCCTCACATATTTCAAATCATCAGAACTTCATTTCTGTCATTGACACATCATTTTCATTTTTCAGGTCTGTGAATGATCTTCACACTTGGCACATTAAATGCATTATTCTAATCTTTGCATTCCTATTTTCCCTTGTGTTCAACTCCTTTCTCTGAAGCTTTCTCTTTTATTGTCTGGCAATACCCATTGCTGGATTACTGAGATAACCTCTCCCTCTCCTCTAATATTTACATTTTTTTTTTACATTTACATTACATTACAGTGTGGAAACAAGCCCTTCGGCCCAACAAGTCCACACCGACCCGCCGAAGCGTAACCCACCCATACCCTTACATTTACCCCTTACCTAACACTACGGGCAATTTAGCATGGCCAATTCACCTGACCTGCACATCTTTGGACTGTGGGAGGAAACCGGAGCACCCGGAGGAAACCCACGCAGACAAGGGGAGAATGTGCAAACTCCACACAGTCAGTCGCCTGAGGTGGGAATTGAACCCGGGTCTCTGGCATTACGAGGCAGCAGTGCTAACCACTGTGCCACCATGCCGCCCAATAAAGACATTGACTAATTTGACAGTAACTAAAGTTTGAACTGGATGTTGTCACACTGATTTCATCTTTCCAAGGTTCTCCATCTGTTCCCTTGTTATTTCAAAACCTGAAAAGCTTCATCTTGAGCTCTCCACTCAGTCGTGTTCTGTCACAACACTCCCCCTCAAGTCAGGTCTGTCACGGTCCCCCACTTTGAGGCACTGCAAAGCTGTTACGATAGTGTGAGCAGATTGCTCCTTTGACTTAGAGGTTTCAGTATGGTCGGTTGCATGGGAATAGGCCTCAGGATTGATTACACTAACTCCATATACCTGCTGTTAGCTCATATCTCACAATATATCTGCTTAACAAATATTTGTCTCAGATTTAAAATTAACGATTGAACAACTGCCATTGGTGCAAGAGCATTACTAACATCTCCCACACTATCTCCCACCCAAGTGTTTCGTAACATCTGTTCTGAATAGTCTGCTCCTGATTCTCAGACAATATTCCCTAGTTCTAGAATCTCTAACCAGTGGAAACAGTTTCGGTTGATCTCCCCAATCTTTTTCTTTGATATCTTGAAGATTTACTCTTGTGAAGTTTGGACAAAACAGGCCTAGTTTGAGTAATCTGTTCTCATAACTCCTGTAGTTTGTAAGTTAGCTTGCTGAGCTTGAAAGTTTGTTTCAGATGTTTCGTCACCATACTTGGTAACATCATCATTGAGAGTCTGACTCTATTTATAGGTCTTGGTATATTAAGGTGGGTAATGTCATTTCCAGTTCTCTCTCTCTTTTCAAGGTGGGAAAGATAGGATCTAAATTGATGTGTTTGTTGATGGTGTTCTAGTTAGAATGCCATGCCACGAAGAATTCTCACGCGTGTCTTTGTTTTGCCTGTCTTCAGACATATGTTGTCCCAGTCAACATGATGTCCTTCCTTGTCTGTATGTATAGAAACTAGTGATAGTGGGTCGTGTCTTTTGGTGGCCAGTTGGTGTTCATGTATCCTGGTGGCAAGTTTCCTGGTAGTTTGTCCAATCTCGTGTTTTTTTTAGCAGTTCTTGCATAGGATTTTGCAGATGGCGTTAGTTTTGCTGGTAGTATCTAATGGATTCTCAATGAGTAGACCTGTGCCTCACCACCCACTTCACATTCAATAACAAAACATACAAACAAGTCAATTGAACACTTATGGGATCGTCAATATCAGGGGTCATAGAGGAAGCAGTAATGCAAAGACTTGAACAAGCTGTCCTCCCATCTATCCAATCCAAACTTTGGGTCTGCTATGTCAACACAAAATGGAACAAATTAGAGGAAACACACAACACCATCAACAATCTCCTGACAGGCATAAAATTCACAAAAGAGGAGGAGAATGACAGCAGACTCGCGTTCCTAGACATAACAGTTGAACATACAGTTAACTGAGAGCTTCAGACCAGCGTCTACAGAAAAACAAAAACAGTCCAAATACGTAAGAAGTAATCATCCCAGCACCAGCAAATTGAGCTACATCAAGACATTGTTTCAATGAGCTACATCACGCTGCAGCACCCAAGTACTACAAAAACCAGAAGAAAAATATCAATACAACATTTTCAAGAAAAACTGATACCCAGTAAACACAATCCACTGAATTCTCAGAAACAAACCCAAACAATCAGACACAAGGCAACCAAAAACTGTAGCTACATTATGTTACATCAAAGACAGATCAGAAATGACTTCCAAACTACTCAGACCCCTTGGCATCATGGTAGCCCACAAATCTACCAACACAGTGATTAATGAACCTAAAGGATCCATTAGGTACTACCAGCAAAACTAATGTCATCTACAAGATACTATACAAGAACTGTAGAAAACACTACATTAGACAAACAAGCAGGAAACTTGCAATCAGGATACACTAATAACAACTTGCCAACAAAATACATGATCCACTATCACTCATTTCTATACATACAGACAAAGAAGGACACCACTTTGACTGGAACAACACACATCCTAATACAGGCAAAACAAAGACACGCACGAGAATTCTAAGAGGCATGGCATTCTAACCAGAACTCCATCGATAAATACGTAGATTTAGATCCTATCTAACTTGCTTTGAAAAAAGAACCGCAAAAGGCATCACACACTTTTCAAAACCAAGACCTCTAAATATAGAGGCGGGACATAGCAACAGCGTTTCACTGGAGGTTTGCACTGATGCTGTTACCTCGTATATTGATGAAACATCTGAAAACAAAACTTTCAAGCTCAGTAAGCTAACTTGCATACTTACCATCAACCTGAGCTATAAATCTTCTCAAAACTTGTTAACCAACCGAAGTGCTCTGATCTGGCTTTTTTTTAGTCCAAAACAGTTAATTTCATTGTTGCCTACTCTGATGCTAGGAATAATCCAAGATGAAACTGCTTTATTTTCATTTCAGCATCCAGTGCTCCTCACGGAAGCACCTTTAAATCCAAGCAAAAACAGAGAGAGGGCAGCAGAGGTGTTTTTTGAATCCTTCAATGTTCCTGCACTTTTCATCTCGATGCAAGCTGTTCTGAGTCTGTAAGTTTCTACAAATGAACAACTAATGTCTTTTATGAATTATTTTCATTGTTTTTTTTGACTTATATAGTTTGTGGCTTTGAATTGTGGAACGACAGAAAAAGCAAGGGGGAGGGAATTGTGTTCAAAATATTTTTTTTTCATGACTATTTTTTATTAAGAACAGGATCCTGCACTGTTGATAAATTGTTTCCTGTCTGAATTGCAGGTATGCCACAGGTCGGACCACAGGTGTTGTGCTTGATGCTGGGGATGGTGTTACCCATGCTGTCCCAATCTATGAGGGCTTTGCCATGCCACATTCCATCATGAGAGTGGATGTTGCTGGCAGGGATGTGTCCCGCTATCTGCGCCTGCTCCTCAGGAAAGAAGGGTATGACTTTCATACAACTGCAGAGTTTGAGGTTGTCAAGACAATTAAAGAGGTGGGTGCATCTTTTTATAAAGTTTGTTCATACAGTATGACATGGGCAATGACAATTTTGGACAAGAAATGCTAAGTATACCCAGGAACGTGTTGGTGAGCTGTGACAATTGACTCTGCATCTGAGTACTGGTTGCCCGTATGTTCCAAGATTTGTGACTTAGTCGTGGAGGAATGGGGATGTTTTGCAAATCCAGGGTGATGTGTGCCTTGCGGTAAAATCGGTGTTCCCAATATTAGAGGGTGGGGTTAGTGCCCCAAGCCCTTGTGTAAATAAGTATTTTTATCTCCAATGTTAAACCCAACACAAGACCTTCAAGTCAGGGGTTTGTGATCAAAAGTAGTTTCCCGTAAGTGATCATCTTGTAATAATGAAGTGATGTGTTGGTATTGAGGCCAATTTTATCACCTGACCTTGCACTAGGTTGATGCCCGTGTCATCATTGATTTCGTTGGCTATGTGTGATAGGCTGTGCTCTGTTCTGAGTTTTCTGGCTGTGCTTTCTTTGACCTGCGATTTTCTGGACTCCCCATTTCAGAAGACAAAGAAAATCATTAAATGGTGCATCCATCTGGCATAAAGCCATGACCAGATGCATGTGGCTCAGCTGCAGAGTGTAGCCAAGCTCATTGCTTTGAATCACGTTTACATTATGTAGTGTGAGATGACACCTTCAGATGCACAGCTTGCAACTGTATGCCTCACACCTGGGATTTATATGATGTTTACAGTTGTTTTACAGCATTCCTTCCTCATCAGTTTGTATGTTTCAGCACTGTTTCCACAAACCCTTGTTCTGAAGTACCAAATGATTGTAGAGAGAACAACCATTCCAAACCTGACACAGACCCCCCCCCCCCACCGCAGATTGTGCAAGGCATTTGCAGCTTTAAGTTGAGTTTCACATATAGTTGATTGTCAAATAGCTATGTAAACAAACTGCAGTCTTACACACAAACATCATGTATTTGTATTTTCGGCAGGAATTTTAGGTGTTGTGCTTTATTTTTAGGTTGACCTATTTCTTGCTTTACAGCGGGCCTGTTACCTTTCCATAAACCCACAGAAAGATGAGACACTGGAGACTGAGAAAGCACAGTACACTCTGCCTGATGGGAGCACTTTAGAGGTATTACTGGAAGAAAGGTACCCCATTTAATCACACAAGAGAACCAGTATGATCCCTTGCAGCATTAATCCTCTTCTGTTGTCTCCAGTAATTTTTCTATGTTGCCTAATATTTGGATTCGATTCCATGAAGCCATGTCAGACTGTCCAGCGTCATAGAATCTCTCCAGTGTGGAACCAGGCCATTCGGGACAGTGAGTCCACGCCAACCCCTCCAAAGAGCATTCTACTCAGAGCCTTCACTGCCCCGCACCCACTCCCCAGCCTATCCCTGTAATCTGCATTTCCCATGGCTTATCCACCTAGCTTGCACAGGGAGAATCCACAGCACCCAGAGGAAAGCCCTCAGACATGAGGAGAATGACCAAATCCGACCCAGGCAGTCACCCAATGATAGAATCAAACCTGGGTCCCTGGCGCTGTGAGGCAGCAGTGCTAAGCACTGAACCACTGTGCCATCTGTGACTTCTTCGTGCCCACAAGGGGATGGTGACTATCAGCAGGCTGTTGGATACTGGGAAGCCTAATTGTTCATTCCCATCCTTTTCCCTCCCTGACTTGCATGTACTCGAATTAACAAAGACCATAAGGCATAGGAGCAGAAGTTAGCTCTTTGAGCCTTTTGAATCCACTCTGTCAATCATTCATATCTGAATGTTTCTCATTCCCATTTTCCTGCCTTCTCCCTGTAACCTTTGATCCCCTTGACAATCAAGAACCTACCTGTCTCCATCTTAAATACACTCAATGAACTGGCCTCCCAAATCTCTGGGATAGTGAATTCTATAGATTCACCACTCTCTGGCTGAAGAAGTTTCTCCTTATCTCTATTCCCTTTATTCTAAGGCTGTTCTCTCAGGTCCTTGTCTCTCCTAGCAATGGAAACATGTTGCCTACATCCATTCTGTCCAGACCATTCAATATTCTGTATGTTTCAATTCGATCACCCTTTCATCCTTCTGAATTTCATAAGTATAGACCTAGAGTTCTCAAATGTTCCTCATATGTTAAGCTTTTCATTCCTGAGTCATTTTCATGAATCTCCTCTGAACACGCTTCAGGACCAGTACATCCTTCCTGAGATATGGGGCCCGAAACTGTGCACAACACTCCAAAAGAGGCCTGACCAAATGCTTAAAGTGCCTCAGACGTACATACCTGCTTTTATATTAATGTCATCTCAAAATGAATGATAACGTTGTGTTTGCCCTCTTAACTACCGATTCAACTTGCAAGTTTAGCTGACGAGAAACCTGGACTTGGACTCCCAAATCTTGTTGCACTTCAGATTTATGTATTTTCTCCCCATTTAGAAAATAGTCTGTGCCTCTATTCTTCCTACCAAAGTGCATGACTTCACACTTTCCCACATTGTGCTCAATCTGGCACTTCTTTGCCTACTTTCCTGACCTGTTTAGGTCTTTCTGCAGCCTCCCTGCCTGCTCAATACTACCTGTCCTTCTACCTATCTTTGTATAATGGGCAAATGTAGACAGAATGCCCTCAGTTCCTTCACCCAGATCATTAATGTATAAAGTGAAAAGTTGTGGCCCCAGTACTGACCCTTGCAAGACAACACTTGTTCTGAGGAAGAGCATTTTATCCCCACTCTGCTTTCTGCCAGACAGCCAAGCTTCTATCCATGCTCGCACCTTGCCTCTGACACTGTGGGCCCTTATCTTACTCAGTAGCCTCCTATGCAGCACCTTGTCAAAGGCCTCCTTGAAGTCCAGGTAGATGACATCCATTAGGTCGCCTTGGTCTAACCTCATTACATCCTCAACAAATTCTAACAGATTTGTCAAGCATAGCCTCCAGTAATCAGCAACACTCAAGTATTTAACTACGGCCATTGACTAACCTTGTTGCGTTGATTAAAGCTATGTGACAAGGTAAAGAGTTGATCCAGGAACTTGGTGTGTTGTGAATGCCTTGGCACCACATGTAATGATGTACCAAAAGGTTCAGTTGATAAAAAGCTTTCCCTGTTGATGTTTGAATTCGGATTGAGAGCTGCTGTTAAAGGTTTTCCAATAAATAATTAGCTGCTCAAGAAAATGCAGGTTGAGCTTAAAATCATCCATTTGCAAGTATATCTGTATGAATGCAGCTTTTAATGATTGTCTGTCTGATGACCTGTTGTTTCTGGTTGCCTGTAGGTGGGACCTGCCCGATTCCGAGCTCCCGAGTTGCTTTTCAAACCAGACCTGATCGGAGACGAGAGTGAAGGGATACATGAAGTGCTGGCCTTTGCTATTCAAAAGTCAGACATGGACCTTCGCAGGACTTTATTCTGCAATATTGTCCTCTCTGGAGGTTCTACCCTGTTCAAAGGTGCCTGGAAGGTGTTTTCTGTTCAACAGCAGATGACCCATTAAGACCAGTTTGTGCTTCAAAATGTTTCTTTGAAGTGGTGAAACTAGCACCTTCAGATGCTGATTTCAAGACTAGCTTTGTAAAGGGGAATTGGATAAATATATGAATCGTGAAACGTGGGGATATGGGGAAAGAGAAATGGAATGGGACAAACTGCATTTTTCTTCAAATGTGAATGGCACACACGCAAGGATCAAATTGTCTCTTGTGAACCACAATTCTGTGAAAAATCTAAGGTGTTTGAAGGTTGTAGTTTGATGAGAGAGCTGAAGAATGTTAAAACATGTTAGTCCTAATTGGAAAATCATGAAGTAAGCATTCTTGGTTCAGTTGCAGTAAGGACAATATGCAGTGTAAAGGTTCTTCTTGGACTGTGTGCTTCAGTTCCGACCTTGACCATCTGAATTCATACAGAACTGTGGACAGTTTCCTGCTGTGAGCTCTTGTCCCAGGGAACCGAGCTTCAAGGAGAATTCTGAAGGGAATATTTTAGAACATGTCACAAAGACTTGAATACAAGTCTGTGTTAATGACATACAAGTCACATGTCATCCCATATCAATTTAGAACCTTCGTCATTTAAACCTAGACAAATTAGATACTTGGCTTGACCCAATCAAATACTCTGATCACATGGGCCTGAGCGTTCTTACTTGATAGCTCTTATGATCACTCGCACGCTCTGCATGTGTTGAAAATACTGGCAAATGGCATTTGCTGTTTGTGATCCAAATGACTCCATGCCTCTGAAAATGGAGAAGAACTCCATGAACTGGAGCATTTGTCTCCAGGGTAAATATGTTCCACCATGATGCTATCTAGGTGGGAGGTGATGTCTACTTTCGCCCTTTTTAATTCACTGTCTCCTCATCCCCAATCCAGCATCCCCCCCCAATAGGAAAAGCTGGGAGTTGATTATAATAGCAGTAAATTGTACAATCATTGCAATAGCAACAGTCTGCTTGCTGCCCATTCTCATAAAGGACAAGCTGCCATCCAGGAACCACTGAGGAGTCAAAGTAATCTTTGAAGAACTTCAGTCTAAGTTTCCTTGCTTTTCAGGTTTTGGTGATCGGTTACTCAGTGAGGTTAAGAAACTGGCACCAAAAGACGTGAAAATAAAGGTATGAGAAAATGTTTTACATTCTTGTTGAAAAGCCCTGTGCTGGAGTTGCATACCAGTTGTTAACAAATTTTGTTCCTTTGCAGATTTCTGCACCACAAGAGAGGCTGTACTCCACGTGGATAGGGTAAGTACATCCATGAGTTGGGATCTAGGCATTTGAGGAGCTAGTCATTTTAATGTGTGTTTTATGGATAAAGAGATCTTGTGCCCTTGGAATGTAAATTTTCCATCCTATTCAGGCTTGAAATCTGGTCGAGCTCCCTCTTGACTATCCAATTATAGCTTCCCAGGATAGACTTAACCTGGGTTAAATACACTGTGAAGCTCCATCAAATGGTCATTGGTCAGCTTTAGCATAGCTTGTGTGTAGATTTCTCTGTCCCTAAAGAGTACATCAAGCTGAACCTCAGAACTCTGACTGTCAAGTTTTTTGTGTGAGCATTCAACACTGTTAATCCGGTGACCTCGGCAGGAGATTGCTGAATTCGGGGCTGTTTCATGCAGTCAAAACTTTTCTCAAATGACCAGAACACACTCCTTTGTGGAATCCTATCAACATTGAAGGGGTATGAGTGCAGCTGATGGGACAATGTGTCTTATTTGGATACATTGTATATCCGGCTCGGGGCAGTGAATGAATTGATTAACTAGGATCAATTTTTCAATTCAAACAGTAATTTCAGTTCTCTTAATTAAAACCTGCCACATGTTTAAAATATAAATTCCTTTAAAGTTCCAATCACTTGCAATTTGTCTCCATTTTTTTTGTTTCTTGAGAAGAAAATGGCACCATCAAAGCCTTATTTGGGAAGAAGCAGACTCCTGTATGGGTGCCAATGCCAGAATAAGATGGGAATAGTAGCCTAGCAGTTTCATTACTGGATTAGGAATCCAGAGGCTACTTGGACATGAGTTTTAATCCCACCATGGAAGATTTGGAGTTTAATTCATAAACAATACTAAAATTGGAAACAGAAGCTCAGATCTGTGTTGCCAAATCAAAAATGACTAGATTGCTGTTCATCTCTAACTGGGAGTTTTTTGTTTCTAGAATTTATTGGAACCTTGGTCCAAACATGGACCTGAAGTGATGAATTCCAGAGTTAGGATGAGAGAGAGATTGCTCTTGGCAGCAAGGTAGCTTTTGACTGAATATGGCTGGGCACCTCTTTAGCAAGTGTTACGAACTGCAGTTCCCTTCATGTTTAAGACAGCTGGAGTCTAAGGTTTGACGTTTTTAAAACAAGGTTTAAATCTTGTCTTCCTGCAGTGGATCTATTCTCGCGTCCTTAGACACATTTAAGAGAATGTGGGTATCAAAGAAAGAGTATGAGGAGGATGGAGCACGTGCAATCCACCGGAAGACCTTTTAACATTACTGGAACTGTGTGAAGTTGGCGTGCTGCTGTGTAAGCTTCGACTCCAGTCTGTACAACATAACCATGCAGAATGAATAATGGACAAGTAATGTGAGAATTTTTGATGTATACAAAGAAAGGGTTTGGACACTACTTAACAAAACAAACTTGCTCTGTCCACCCCCTTCAGGATTTGTGGATATTGAATCGTACATTTTAATTTCAGTAGTTGGGGGAGAATTTTAGGCCAATGTCTGGCTCTGCTTTCAACCCTGCTATTTGCAAAGGATGTTATCTGCACTTGTTCAATGAAGGAAGTTATGGAATTTCATGTGTGTTAAACCCCCCCACCCAGCACCCTCTCCAGCAACACACTCACAGGGGGCATCCATAGTTTACTGTTGGGAAGGTCTTAAGCTGGTCGAGGAGTGTAAGCAGGAAACGGAAAACTACCGAAACGAGACTTCTGTGTCCTTGGGCATTCTTGCCAAGAGTCAAGCCTCTGCTAAATGTTTGCGATTCCTTTCTCTGCTGACTTAACAGCACTGCAAATGTTAATTGCTATGAGCAGGGAATTGTTAACCCATTAAACACAGGAATGAGCACTTTACTTGCAGTGGTTGGGGAGGGAAGAAGATGGCTGTCTGTGGCTATTTGACGATAGTCACCGATTTACTCTCGCACTGAATAAAATTATTGAAGGATTATTTAATAATTGGTAATCATTCTTCCTATCACTGTAAATAACCGTTTGACTTCCTGGCAAAAATAATAATGTTGAATTTTTCCCATCTTCTCACCATCCCCAATTTTTATCCAAGTTGTTGCAGGAAATTATTCCTTATTGTGTCATAACTATTCTTCACAAGGAAGAGCAAACCATTTTGTTTCCAATTGGGAAATTTTAAATTTGAACTAACCTATTCCCCTCAAACCAGGCTGCTTTTGATTATGGTTGGAGGTTAATTCGTCACTGTAAATTCAGAACTTGGTTTCAAAACCTGTGTTTGGTGAAAAGACTAATTGCAGCAAAATGCTTGCTGGAGATGAGTTCTGGAGTTGGAGAGCTTTGGTTTGAGCTGGTTGCTGTGCTGAACGTGTTTGTAAAGCAGTATTGCACTGACATCTCATGGACTTGGACTTAAAACTGCAACATTTGTAATGTGGTCTTATCTCTCCTTCACTGTTGCCCTTGATCAGCTGGTTGCTTCAGGGAACTTCGGATCAAAAGAACAGGAGTAAGCCATTCAACCCCTAAGCCTGTTCCATTGGTGGAGAAGGGATTCAACATATAACAGCACAATGTGGACAAAACAAAGCTCTGTAAGAAAGAGATGCTGGGCTGGGGGCAGTGGGGGAGGAATGTGACAAATATTTTTGCTTCGTCATTGAATCCTTCTGACCAGTAACTCACTGCCTTCAAGTAATGACTGAAGGGTAGAAATGGGGATGATAGAACTATGCCAATAGAAATTCGTTGAGCATGTGAGGGCAAGAAATTGGGAGGGTTACTGCATTGGAACAGGGAAATATGACTGACTGGATTTCTGGTAAGACATGGAACCTTCGGCTGAATGCTCTCCTTTGTGTTGCAGTGACTATGACTCCACGACTTCCATGATGCTGGGAAGGCTGAGTTATCAAACTTTCCATACAAGATGATGGGCCTTGTTTAAAATATTTAGTACAAAGACAAAAGCAAATTACTGCAAATGCTGCAGATAGTTATACAGCATGTAAATAGACCCTTCCGTCCAACCAGTTCATGCCAACCATAATCTGAAACTAAACTAGTCCCACCTGCTTGTGCTTGGCCCGTTCCATCCAAACCTATCCTATTCATGTACTTAGGCTAATGTGTAAAACATTTTAACTGTACCTGCATCCATCACTTTCTCTGACAGTTCATTCCATATACAAACCACTCTTTGGAAGACTTGCCTCTTCTTAAATCTTTCTCCTCTCAACTTAAAAATATGCCCCAATCTTGAAATCCCCCACCCAAGGGAAAAGACATCTGCCATTCACCTTATTTATACCCTTCATGATTTAGTAAACCTCTATAAGGTCACCCCTCCACCTCCTACATTGCATTGAAGAAAGTCTGTGTATCCAGCCTCTCTTTATAACTTAAACTCTTCATTCCCAGCAACATCTTGGTAAATCTCTTCTGAACCCTTTCCAGTTGAATAATAAATAATAAATCTTGATAAAAAGATCTGAAATAGAATAGGCAAGATGAGCTACCATATTGAGAAAGAATCAGTCAACTTTGGGAGTCAGTCTTCTGTGCGAAAAAGCAAATGTTAGATATATGACAGCCTTGAAGCTTATGCAGAGGTAGGATAAACCTGGGGGTGAGGGTGATCGGCAGAGAGCTTAGCAGAAGTTGAAGTTGTAGTAGAAAGCAAGGAGATGAGATAATACAAAGTTCATGAGATGTATGTGAAATATGTCTGGCACTAAGACACAATAAATAAAACATGGGTATTGAGTAGCAACAATACCATCATTCCCACAAGTTAATGTCATGAAAATTGGGAGCAAGAGTTTAAACCTCAATTGTTCAATATGGCAGTGAAGTCCTAAAGCCGTGAGCTGAAGTTGAACTTGACCTGAACCACATAGATGGGACCAGGCCCATGTTGGGTGACCACTCCACAGAACGCTTGTGTTCAATCTGCAAGCGTGACCCCAAGCTTGTGGTTACGTGTCCATTGATTCTCCAAGCCACTCAGCACTTTTTCCTTGGCCATTGGCACAGTTCTCTGAAGATCAATGTGAGCTTGAGGATAACTTGCCATCTTCTAATTAGGCAGGCTTCTAAACTCATTTAAGTCATCAATTTCAGACCATAACCTCTGTCTCCCAGGTTTCTGGTTTCAGGGTATTCATGACAATTTGATTTCTGTTGATTGTCTTTTATTTCTGCAGTTATCCCAATGCTGTCTCCATTTTATCTTGCCTGTCGACTGTCCTATTCTAGTTCTTCCCCTTTGTTCTTTACTTCTCCATCTACCCTTGTTGCGCTTCTGCCATTGCTTCAAACCAATTACTTCTCCAATGTTTATCATTTCTGATGACAGATCCTTGTGCTGAAATCTCTCACTGTTTGTCTCCAACAGCAATGTTGAGTTTTTCCAGCATTTTTTCCTTTCACTATAAAGGATGTCATGGTCCAAGTGTTTTCTTGTTCATGTTAAGGCCTCATATTTCATTACTGCGATAGAACATATTGTGGCACTGTCCAAGGATCATATAATAAAGTGTTTGGAATGTGGGTTTTAAACGAGAATATTAATTAGTCCTGCCTGATGCGTGCAATACAGGAAAGAGTCACAAGCTACTTGGCTCATCCATTGAAGTTTGACCCAAAGGCAATATTGACACTATATAGAAGCCCCATGATTCTCTTGCGGCATTTGTATTGCCCTTCTGCTTCCTATGATAAATGGTGGGTGTATTTATTTGAATGAAAGCTTGCCTTTTAAGGAAAACTTGGGTTGTTACTGGGAGTCTCCCATGTCAATTGCCACTGCTCGGTTGACCATTTGTTATCAGAGGCCACCAGTGGCCTCAGCTGCCCTTTGGAAAGTTTGCTTATAACAAGGTCACCATCTCTCCGTCAACCATATACTGCAGTACTGTGGCTGAGCAGCAGGCTGTAATCACAAATTGTTGCAAGATGGGAGCAGCAGACAATGAGATGGTGTAATCGCAGTCATGGTGTCTGTTGACCACGTTTTCCACCAATCTTATTATAAAGCTGAAGATTAGGTATTGAACAAATCTTGGCAGATAGCCACTTCACTTGAGTCAGTGTGATGGTGCTGATTGAGTTCTTAAATTTTTGATTTTGCTCCCACCTCAAAATAATTATATAAAGGGTGATTGCATTTCCTTCCAGCTCTTGATTCAGGGGCGACTGGAAGCAATACGGTGTTGTTCTGAATCATGACCCTCTTTCGTTCAGCTCTCAACTTCAATCTTTGATTTGTTTCCTTGTCTTACACCTCCGTTTATACTGGCTTATGAGAGCCTGCTGGGTTGAGAGAAAAAGTGAGGTGTCCACACAAAAGTGAGGTGTTCATTGTGATGCAGAGAAACGATTGTCAAATCTGCAAAGCTGATCTCGGCTGGTGTTTCAGGGAGGTAACCTGCTAAGACTCCACCAGTCCTTAGGGTTTGATTAGATTAGATTCCCTACAGTGTGGAAACAGGCCCTTCGGCCCAACCAGTCCACACCGACCCTCCAAGGAGTAACCCACCCAGACCCATTTCCTCTTGACTAATGCACCTAACACTGTGGGCAATTTAGCATGGCCAATTCACCTGACCTGCACATCTTTGGACAGTGGGAGGAAACCGGAGCACCCGGAGGAAACCCATGCAGACACACGGAGAATGTGCAAACTCCATACAGACAGTCACCCGAGGCTGGGATCAAACCTGGGACCCTGGTGCTGTGAGGCTGCAGTGCTAACCACTGAGCCACTGTGCCGTCCCGGTTGATATGGGAAAATTCAGCAAAGGTTATAGTGGTCTACTCAACATGATCGCTATCATCACAACCTTGTGAGCATTGTTAAAAATCACACAACACCAGGTTATAGTCTATCACCTGATGAAGGAGCGTCGCTCCGAAAGCTAGTGTGCTTCTAATTAAACCTATTGGACTATAACCTGGTGTTGTGTGATTTTTAACTTTGTATACCCCAGTCCAACACCGGCATCTCCAAATTATGAACATTGGGTAGAGAACAGCTTTGGCTTTGTGGTTTCTGAAGAAACTGACGATACTTGTTACCAAAATTTGGTGAAGGAGAATGGGCTGTTTGGTTCGGCAGCGCAGGTGCACATTTGAGCATTAATTGTCTTTTGAGCATGAATTTAACAAAAGTCACACTGATAAACTTTTTTTTTATTTTCAAAAGTAAACTGCTTTAGTGAAGAATTCTGGTTCTTGTCATTTTGCCTCCCTCCAAGCATCTCAAAAATTGTCAGTACTGCAGTGCCTTTAATCTTGTTCAAAGAGTTGTGAAAAATCTGGGAATGAAATTGGCACCAGTAAGACTTACCTCACATGTATTTAAAATAATATAAATAAAAAAATAATAATGTGGCTTTTTGCTTTCCTTCAGTAGTGTTGTTGAAATTTTTCAAAACAGAATTTTCTTACAATTTTTTTTACTGTCCTGATCGAGGGCATTGAACAAGACTTTTTGAGAATGGCCTGAGGGTTTGTGTGTGACTGAACCGCATGATGTTGGATTGGCCCCTGCACATCAGAAGCGCAGAGTTCAATTCCTTGTCTCCAGGCAGCTTGTTCTCCGATGGTTGCTGGTTTGCTCTTAAACTTGGGGAAATTCAGCTATGTGGCTGCAGTCCCAGGTTAATCAGGAAATTAATCATACAATTGTGAATACATTTAGGAATTTTGTCCTTGAGGTAGTGATGTTATGTTCATGTCACTGGGCGTGTAATCCAGGCTTGCAGTCTATGATCAAGGGACAAATTCCACTGCAACAGCTGGTGAAATTTAAAGTCATCTAATCCAAAAGTCTGCTATCTGAGCTCATCTCAATAATTGTGACCATGAAATAATCCTTGCCTGGTTTAAAATTCCACCTAATTGACTCATATCTTTCAGACAAGGAAATATGCAATGCTTATGATTCACATCAGTGTGGTTGCCTCGTAACAGATCTTTAAAATGGCCTAATGTGCAAGTCTGCTATATTAAGAAAAACAATTGGGTTGGGGGGGGTGACCTTATGGATAGCAAGTAAGGGATGTGCAACAAATGCGGTGCTTACCAGTGACACATGAATGAATATAAAATAGAAGCTGTTGTTTTGCCCTTCAGTGACATCATGACTGATGTGGAACCTAATTCTTGTGTGTTGGGCAGGTAAAGTTAGTCTTCTCTCGGCCTTCTGAAGAATTTGATTTTCTGATAGACTCTGTCATGACTTGAATGAGAGAGATTCATGGGGATGAGTTGTTCCAGTATGTGCCTCCCAGGCCACACACCACTGACAGGACAGTAACTGTGAGAGTTAGCAGTGGGAGAGCTCTGTGCCAAATCAAGTTGACGGATATGCTGAATCAGATGAGTTTGCAAGATTGGCATCGTGTCGGTCATGTTAACCTCATTGCTACTGCTACAATGCCAAAATTCAATATGACGTGTGAGAGAGTCAGAAACCTGGAAATTACTGGCTAGTCAACATCAAAAATCTCATGGGGAAGATAATAGAAGCTCTTGTTAGAAGTTATAACAGACACTTAAATTTTGAGGTCAAACCAGGAGGTCACTTGTTTGGTCCAGCTCACCAACTTTACCATTTAATACAATAACAGCTGATCAACAGTTCAATGCTATTTCCCAGCATTACTGTAAAAACCCTTTAGACCATGATAATTAAAAAATTATCAGTCTCTATTGTCTGAAACTCCAAGTCTGAGCCTCTACCCTTTCTGTGGGATGGACAATTGCGGAGATTCACCATCCTCTGACAAAAAAAATTTCCTTGATTTTGATTAAAGGGTGTTTCCCTTATCTTTTTGTGTCCCTTGTTGCCAGACTCTCCAAAAATGGAAACATTTTTCTTGGATCTATACTATCCATCCCTTGAAGTATTTATAGGTTTCGATGAGATAACCTCTTTGAAAATCTAGAGAATACAGGCATACATTCCCAAATTTCTCTACAGAGGACTGTCTTGCTTCCTCGTGGAAGTCTGGTGTATTTTCCTTGCATCATCTCTGTGGCAATGATATCTTTCCTGAGGTAAAGAAACCAAACCTGCACACCGTCAACCAGGTACAGACCAACCAAACTCCTTTACAATTGAAGCATGATATTGCGATTCCTGTACTGAAATCCTCTTCTGACAAAGTCTAACATTCTATTACCTCGCCGTTAATGGGCAGTTTGATTAAAAATGAATTGACTGAAGACAAAAGAGGCTTGCATGCAAAATTATGGGGATTCTGCTTCAGATTTTCAGGGCATTGATGAGAAGAGGAAAGGATGGACAGATTACATTTGTATCTGCTGGAGTTGACAAGAGTCAGATGTGAATTGACAGAAAAAAACTTGAGATCCTGCACGTCTTAACAAGCTGTATGTGGAAAAGCAGCTTCCCCTTGAGAGAGAATCTAGAACAAGGGGTCATCCATTTGAGACAGCTGAGAAATGATTTTCTTAAAAGGTCTTCATAACTCATTGTGCAGTAACACACTCTTCAACCATTTTTAAGACAAATAGATTGTTAATGATCAAGGGGGTGAAATGTACTCCAGATAGGTGGCAATGTGCGGTTATCAAATCAGCCATGATCTTACAGAATGGGACAAGAGGCTTTCTGAGCTGAGTGGCCTCCTCCTGCTCTGTGTATTTACGTACTTAAGAAATCAATTTAACAAGTCTCACCATGGAATCACAATACCTAATTTACTTTGAACTTTTTGTGAATTTAAATGCTGAAATACTCGACTGTGTACTTGACTCCATCGAGAAATCTAAATAAGTTTTCCACACCGATAATGGGGAAGGTACATTGATATTTTCAGCAGAGCAAACGAGCTGGAATCAAGGCATAATTTTGTCAGCCTGAGCCATTTGTACCAAATTTAACACCTTTTGCTACCTCAGTGCCCTAAAAGACAGGCCATGTGAAGGTTGGCTTTGGCTCAGTTAAGAGATATGCTAATGTGAGAAAATCTGGAGAAAGTCGATGTGAAACTCTTGTTCTGATCTGTTAGAAAATGTTTTTTCTCACATCTGTTGTGTCACCAATTCTTCAGAAGGTGAATTGCACAATGAACGTGACAAGTTCATAATGTGT
Source organism: Chiloscyllium plagiosum (assembly GCF_004010195.1). Classification (NCBI taxonomy): domain Eukaryota; kingdom Metazoa; phylum Chordata; class Chondrichthyes; order Orectolobiformes; family Hemiscylliidae; genus Chiloscyllium; species Chiloscyllium plagiosum. The sequence goes on from NC_057751.1 coordinate 7,256,456, forward strand.
ACTAACCCAGCTGTAGCTCAATTGCACCCTTTTGAGTCAGCAGCTTTTGGGTTCAAGTTGTACTTGAGTGATAGAGTGCTTAACTGCTCATGACGACAGTGTAGTGCTGAGGATATGCAACATTGTTAAAGGAAGTGTCTTATGGTTGGAAGTAAAACATATTATTTCAAAGAGCAAGAATGTTCTCTGCAATGCTTCTTCCACAACTATCATTGTGAAAAGAGATTGTCTGGTCATTCTTAAGTAGCTACTGTGTGGGTTTACAGTAAATCAATCCAATTATAATGATGTCCACTTGCATTTAAGTATGAAATGCTTTAGTAGATCCTCAGGATCTGGGAAGAGTGATCTAAATGTGTGCTCTTCATATATTATTTCAATCACAAATTAATTTGGAGAGAGGCTGGCAAATGCAAACGGTGACAGTCAGAAAGTAGAGTTGATGCAATGTCAAATTCTGGTGTTGTCTTGTAGGAAGGAGGTAGGACATCCAGTAAAGTGAGAGACTTGCCCACAGTTTTGGAATTCTTGGCAAGACCCAATCTGGAAAGGAGGCATTGAGGTGTGTTTGATTGAGGGACAACAAGGCTGTATTTGCAGTTTGCGAGGAACAGCAAAGATTGGAGGAACCAAGAGCAGAATTCAAAGAAGGGTGCTGGTCACTAAGTTGAAGAAATAGATGCATCGACTGACTTCTAAACGAGTCAATGGAATCTCGTTCTCTCAACTGAATGCAGAAATAGCTACAAATTTGGCAAGGTCAATTTCTTCAGCTCCGACAAATGGGGAAAAAATACTGGTAATAATAGTAAGATAGCCTTTACTGTGTTGAGCAGGTGAGTTTCCTTGTCTTTTCGCCTGCATATTAAGGTGCACAGTGTTCATTACTGCAGTGTGGTAGAAGTGGCTACACAAGTGTGGCTCAGTCCTAATCTCCGTTCACTTAAATCATGGTGTCAGTGTCAATTTAGTTCAGTTTCTAATGTCAAACTTCTTGCTGAATCTGTAAGTTCAGAGATTGAAGATTTTTTTAGTTGTGGCACATTATTAGTTCTCTTGCCTTCATGGTTTGTTTTGGGACTTGAGGGCAAAAAACCACCGTGAAATAAGAAGGGATTCTGCACTTGTGGGAATTTGAGGGCCAACCTACCTTCCAAAATTGGTATAACATTTTTTTGGGACTAAAACAACTGGGAAATTACACCCAATTTGCTTGCTGATATTTAACCATCTTTCAGTGCCAAAATAAATAACTATTTTTGTTGTGTTGCGGTTTTCGATGGGAGCCAGCTATGTGTAATTGGTTCCTATGTTTGCTGCATTGCAACGACGACAGCACTTCAAAAATACATGTGAAATATGTAAACGATTGATCACTACCACCTCCTTGAGGGCAATTAGGAATGATGATGCTGACTGAATTTGAAATAATACATTGTTTATCCAGAATTTTCTTTTGAAGTTCACTTGATTACAACCATCAAACATCAATCTGGGAGCGTAATAGTTTTGACACTTCATTCTGTTCCTCTGGAAATGTTTGAAATTCAAGCTGCTGACAATTGATATCATTTCAGTTTTTCTCGTTATAGAGCTGTTTGTTTATTCTGTACCAGTCTTTCCAGTTTTCTTCATCTGGAGTACTGTGCCTAAGGTACCAGATTCACTATATTATCTGACTGGTCAGTCTCCATTTGTTTCATGACATTCTTCGTTTCCTCCTTTCAACAACTCTTGCACTTCTAAATACTGGATGAGTGCAGGGATGTGGCAGGACCCTGTCTGTTTGTTCTTGTTGTTCGGCCCAGCTCCCCACTTTACTTTATTTCCAAAGCCACTGTCCCAAAAGCCTGGAAATGCACATGAGCAGTGAAGTCACATTGTGAAATCAATCAACATAAACGATCATACGCCAATATTACCCCTTGAACAGGGTTATGTTGTTCTTGTTTTTTTTCAAGAGGGGTCGTAAAGGCAGAGGTGTCGATATATCAGGAAGGGGGTACTTTAAACAATGGCAAGGGAGTGGCCAGTTTTCCCAGTTCAGGTATTATTCTAGTTTGATTTGCTTTAACAGACAGTCATAGCCTGCTGGTTGCAGGGAAGCTACTACCGTGAAACAAGGTTCCATGCTTCAACAGAGGTTTCTTGCCTACTCGTGTCTCTGAAATCTCTCCTGCCTATAAGAACCTGAATTGGCATTAGCTAAGGGGTGCATTTATGGAACATTCCCGGTATTGGAACAGTTCTTTCGTTAAGTAATGATTTTGAGTCGGTTGGCTTTCCAAATAATTGAGTTATTCTGAATTTTGTTTTCCTTTGTTCGTGTTTCAACCGTAGTGTGTAAATAAATTCTGGTTTGCTTAAAGCGGAATAGTTTGACCAGCTGCATTACTTCTGGAATATCCACATTGCATTTGCCTTTAAAATAAGAAAAAGTTAGGGTCTGGGCTACCTCCTTGAAGTGTTTTGAGGGGGTCTGGCCTGATCCATAACAATCCAGAACAACAACATTACAAACAGGAAAAACTATCAGAAGATAATGGGCAACAAACGATTGAGTTTTTTGAAGAAGTAACAAAGAAGATTAATGAGGGCAGAGCAGTAGATATGATCTATATGGACTTCAGTAAGGCATTCGACAAGGTTCCCCATGAGACACTGATTAGCAAGGTTAGATCTCATGGAATATAGGGAGAACTAGCCATTTGGATACAGAACTGGCTCAAAGGGTGGTGGTGGAGGTTGTTTTTCAGACTGGAGGCCTGTGACCAGTGGAGTGCTACAAGGATCGGTGCTGGGTCCTCTACTTTTTGTCATTTACATAAATGATTTGGATGCGAGCATAAGAGGTACAGTTAGTAAGTTTGCAGATGACACCAAAATTGGAGGTG